>NC_142063.1:6928773-7087345 GCF_059756535.1 Pantherophis guttatus
CTGAAATACCTCATAACATACTTAGTGCAATAAAACTAAGTAGAGATTCTGACATAAATATTGTGTTCTCAAAAGGAAGAGCAACATTAGAGAAAAACAGAATAAGTATAGGTACTGTGATTATCAAAGGAGGTCTACCTTATTTAATGACAAAGGAGAGATGGTTACACAACATTGATTCCAATATGGAAGATAACAATGACATAGATAGTGGAGGCAATAGTAGTAGTGACAATGGGGAACGTGAGGTAATTCATAATCACAAAGACACACCCAATGAAAAAAAGCCTAAAATAGGTAAACCAATTCATGATGAGTGTGCTCATGTCTTACATAGGAAATTAGGACATGCCAGTTTTCCTGTAGTACAAAAGATGACCGAACACGCTGAAGGTGTTAAAATAAAAAATTGTGAAAACTATTTGGAATGCTCAGTATGTAAATCTACAAAACTCAAAACTAGTCCCAAACCCAGAAAGTCAACAAGATCAACCAACAAAATTTTTGATTTGGTACACATGGATCTAGTTGGTCCATTAACGCCATCAATCACATATAGAAAACGTTATTTCCTAACCATTGTGGATGACTATAGTCGTTATGGGTTTGTTTATACATTAAAACACAAGGATGTAACTTTTCAGAAATTTAAGGAGTTTTACAAACGTGTAGAAACACAACATAATATTAAAATAAAACAAATCATGACAGATAGGGGATGTGAATTCATGTCAAAGGAATTCTCCCAATGGCTAAAAGACAAAGGAATGTTACATTACACATCTAGCCCCTTCTCTGCATCCCAAAATGGAGTGGTAGAAAGAAAGAACTCAACATTACAAACCATGATTAGATGCACATTAGAGGATGCTGGCTTAAGTAAACAATTCTGGTCAGAAGCTTTACAATATTCCAATTATACACAAAATAGAACTTGGTCCAGCATAGTAAACAAGACACCATATGAAGTTATGTATAATAGGAAACCAAAAATAGCACACATGCACATATTTGGAGTCACTGCAGACATACACATACCTAAGCAATTAAGACGCAAAGGTGAGAACGTATCCAGAAGACTTAGGTTCATGGGATACGAAACAGGCACAAAAGGATACAGATTTATCGATAGTAATAACAAATTTATAGTTTCCAGAACGGCTGTGTTCCATGAACAGGCCAACTGATCTAAAATACATCTTAATGAAATATTCCCAAATACCAATCCAGACACTAAACCTCAAGAAAAAAAGACTAGAGAAGAATACAATCACAACGCACATAAAAATAAAATCAAAACATGGACAAACAGTCAACACAAAATAAAGACAGATTCATTAACTAAAAAGGAAGCAAAGTATTTACATGACAATGATAGTAAACCAGAAAGAACGATCAGAAGTAACAGAAATCAAGTACCAAACAAATACAAAGATTATGTAATGTATATGGATGGAGAAACATCAACACCTAACACATATGAGGAAGTGTTAAAGCTTCCCCCTGAAGAAAAGAAAAAGTGGGAATCAGCCATGACTAAAGAGATGGATAGTTTACGAGAACTAAATGTTTTCACACCTACACCTGCACCAAGGGACAAAACTATTATTGGCACTAGGTGGATATATAAAATTAAAAACTTAGAGGGAGGCAACACCTTATACAAAGCTAGACTAGTTGCACAAGGTTATGCACAAAAATATCCCGAGGATTATACAGACACATACTCTCCCACAGTAAGAACCGAGAGTGTTAAGACAGCTGTGGTTATAGCATCAGCACTCAATCTTGATGTATTCCAATACGACATACAGACTGCATATCTACACGCAAAATTAGATAAAGAAATATATGTAAGAGCACCTCATAGTCAATACTCAAACAAAAATGAAACTTGGTTACTAAACAAAAGTTTATACGGGTTGAAACAATCTGGTAAACGATGGTATGAATGTTTAGTAAAAGTACTCAAATCTATGAATTTCAATGCTACTGCTGCTGATAACTGTTTCTTTGTCAAAAAAGAGGGTGATTCTCTAGAATTTGTATTAATTTATGTGGATGATATTTTGTATATAGGTAAACATAAAGAGAGGAGAGAGACATTTGTAACAAAACTAAATGAACATTTCTCTTTGAAATCATTAGGTAAGGTAAATAAGTATCTTGGAGTTCAAATCAGTAAAACAAAAAGGGGATTCAAACTTTCTCAAAGAGACAAAATCATAGAACTTCTGAATAAATGTAATTTAAGTAATGCTAAGCCATGCGACACTCCCATGCAAACTAATTTTTTGAAGAACACAGACGAGTCATCTCCTGAATTTAAAGATAATACGCTTTATAGATCAGTCATAGGTTCCCTTCTATATATTTCCAATTGGACTAGACCCGATATTGCTTTGCCTCTCAACTTATTGTCTAGACACGTCAGCAAACCGTTACTATATCATTGGGAAGCTGTCAAAAGAATATTAAGATATTTAAAGAATAGTTTAGACTTCTGCTTGTTATTGGAACCTAATAATGTCAAAGAGCCCATCCTCACATGTTACGCCGATGCGGATTGGGCTGGCGATACCACATGTAGAAAAAGCACATCTGGTTATATATTTTTCCTTAACGATTGTCCAGTTTACTGGTATACCGGTAAACAAGATTTAGTAGCCACCTCAATGACTGAGGCGGAATATGTTTGTCTGTCTAAGGCCTCAAATAACCTTATATGGTTTAATGACTTACTATCAGACACTTGGAAAAAACCCACTTTACCATTTATCATGCATGAAGATAACAAGGCTGCTATTGAAATATCTAGATCTGACGCTATTGGACAAAGGTCCAGACACATAAATATAAAATTCAAACATGTGAGACAGTTATCTCAGGATGGATTTATTAAAGCAGTTCATTGCGAAACATCAGAGCAAATAGCTGACATATTAACAAAGCCTTTGCCTTCTAAGCAGCATAAATACTTGACTTCTAAGTTACAAGTTTTATATTGTTCTGAATCTGAATGTAATTGTTGTAATATATCAAATCGGCATTTAGAGGGGGATTTGTCACAAGTAAATGCCTTATTCTTCATTATGTAAATAGTATATGATCAGGGTATCAGGGGTTAACTTATTCTTCACTACTTAATGTATTCATATTTCACCACTCCCATATCTAGCTCCACCCATTGTATATATAAGGAGCTGTATGCATTTCTTCTGTGCTTCTATCTGTGATTATTCAGTGAATATAGAATGCCTTCTGTAAATAAACAGTGTTTTATTTGAACTTCTAATTCTAAACTTATTTATTGAGTCTGATCCTGAAAATATCGTAACAAATATTATACTGCAAACTAGGACATACAAAACCTTTGCTAGACCAATTCTTGAATACAGCTCATCTGCCTGGACTCCGCACTGTATTTCAGACATTAATACAATTGAGTGAGTCCAGAGATATTCCATGAGAAGAGTAGTTCTCCACTCCTCTGCTCACAACAGAATACCTTATGCTACCAGGCTAGAAATCTTGGTGTTAGACAATTTAGAACTACGCCGCCTTCAGTCTGACCTAAGTGTAGTATACAAAATTATCTGCCACAATGTCCTATCTGTCACTGACTACTTCAGCTTCAACCACAATAATACACGAACACACAATAGATACAAATTCAAGGTAAACCACTCCAAACTCGATTGCAGAAAATACGACTTCAGCAACAGAGTGCTCAATACCTGGAATGCAATACCTGACTCTGTGGTTACTTCCCCAAACCCCCAAAACGTTACCCTTAGATTTTCTACTGTTGACCTCACCCCGTTCCCAAGACATCTGTAAGAGGCGTGCATAAGCATACCAACAAGCCTAATGTCCCTGTCCTAATATTCCTTTTTATTTAATATTTTCATGTATCCAAATTCTGTTTATACTTTTACCTGTTATCTTATATATGATTGACAAATAAATAAATTTATTTAATTAATTAATTAATTTTAAAAATATGATTAATTTTGAAATGTGGCGTTAAAATCTTTCAGTGTACTTATTCTGATAAAGCTTGATTTGAAGAAACCATGATACAAAGGACCAAAGGAAAACCATTTGTAGTTTCAGAGTTAAATAATTGGTGTTACTGCAGATTCCTCAGTTCTTCACCAAGACAACTCCTCTAGCTTTTCAGACATGAACTCATCTTCCCAAGATGGTCACCATGTTCTGGTAGAAGCCATAACCATAGCTGTAGCCCAAATACTCCTATTTCTGAAGGTCTCCTTTCTTTCAGATTCTTCCCTATTTGAGGAATGTGCAGTTCAACAACAGTGCTGGAGATGAAGTCTCCTTCTCAGAAGATGGACTGGGATCTGCTCGTTATGATCTTCTCAACTGGGTTTTCCTCCCCAATCAATCTTTTCTCCCCAAGAAGGTTGGGCAAGTAAATCCTGAGGCTCCCCCAGGACAAGATTTCACCATTAAATCTGATGGAATCGTCTGGGGCACAAAGGTGAACTGCAAGGAAATGTTGTAAATTCAAGGAAAGATTCATTCTCTTCTTGAGATGTACAACATCTTTCTAACTGGAAACATAATCAATTGAGTCAGAAATCTTGGCAGTCATTTGGTGTAAAATCAGCATTGCATGTAACACATTTGATGCCTGATTTGTGTAATTCCACAAAGGGTTAGCCTTGGGAACAATGTCTGCTTGAAATGCAGGATGCAATTACAGCAAGCAACAGTGATTTCCATGGACCATTGATGTTCAGTGTATCCTCATGGTTCTTTTTTTTAGAAATGCTGTAGTTCAGTCACAAGCCTTCCTCTACAGGCTGAGATCCCAGTTCCAATCTCCAACATCTGATGGTAGGTTGGGAGTGCCAATGGCCTGAGTCCCCCAGCAGCTGTTCCTGGTTTTTGATAGATGGTGGCAATCTATTTCTTAAGAAAAGAATCTGAAAATAGAAGTAGGAATAAAAAAGGGAAATAGGAATGCGGGAAAGAATGAATGCAGCAAGTTCATTGCTTAAGTAATTTCAAATATCTCTCTTTCAGACCATCCCCTTTGCCAGATGTGGCACAAAGAGGTGCCATACAGGAGAGAGGAGAAGAGTTCCAGAGGGCAAGCCAGTTTGCTGCTACCAGTGTGACCCTTGTCCAGAAGGGACATTTTCAAATCAGACAGGTAGAGCAGACTTCAAAAATAGAACTTCCAGGATCAAAGAAGACATTCATTAAATCTATTTTCTTTATTGTGATCACTTTTGATAAGATTGAGTTCTGTTTTCAGCATAACTTTTCAGTTGATGGATCTAAATTGCCCTGGCCACAGACGTCACCTTTCCTAATCCTCAACAGTTCCATGCAGGATAGTTTTAGGGCAGAATTTATGAATCTCCAACTTGCATTTCAACTCCTCCTCTTATATCTGATTGTGGAGCCCAAATTCTAATCTTTTCCTGAGGAAGTGGGGTTTTCAGTCCAAGCTTTAATTCTTATTACTTAATGCATGCTTCATTCATCTATACTCTCAAACTCTGAGGAAATAGACCTGCCATAGATAGAGGAGATTCATCTATCAGTGTCTCTTTGATAGAGTAGGAGCGATCAAATAAGTTTGAATGAACACATTTGAAGCACAAAGCAGAGAGGTTAAGGCAGTGATCATGTACAGATAAACAAATAGCAACATTCCTGGATAACAGGTCTATCGAACTTCTTTGTGTTCCATTATAAAGTAAGGGAGAAAACAGGCAGCAATCTCAAACTGAAAGCCACATTACTCGTGGAATTTCATAATGAATGGAATTGAACTAATCCTCGTCACTGGCTAACCTATCCTAGAATCATTACAACTGCAGAATGATTTGCTTGAATGAATGAATTATTAAACAAAGATTCTTGATTTCAGATGCAGCTCAATGTGAACCCTGCCCAGAAGACCAATATCCCAACAAGGACAAGGACCACTGCATTGCCAAGAAGATCCACTTCCTTGCGTATCAAGACACCCTTGGATACACTTTAGTTTCTCTCACTCTTTTTCTCTCTGTGAGCACATGTGCAGTCCTGGTGATTTTCTATAAATATCATGACACACCAATAGTCAAAGCCAACAATCAAGATCTCACCTACATCCTGCTGGTCTCTCTCCTACTCTGCTTCCTCTGCTCCTTCCTCTTCATTGGTCAACCAGGGAAGGTCACATGTCTCTTCCAACAATCTGCCTTTGCCATTCTCTTTTCCCTGGCAGTTTCCTCTGTGTTGGCAAAAACTGTCATGGTGGTTCTGGCCTTCATGGCCACCAAGCCTGGAAACAGGTCAAGGAAACTCTTAGGAAAACCACTGACCAACTCCATTGTCTTAGCCTGTCCTCTGGTCCAAGCAGTCCTTTGTGCCACCTGGCTGACAACTTCTCCCCCATTTCCTAACTTAGATTTCCACTCCTTGTTTGGAGAGATCATCTTGGAATGTAAGGAAGGTTCAGCTTTAATGTTTTACATTGTCCTCATCTATCTAGCTTTTTTGGCCTTCATCAGTTTCACAGTGGCATTTCTAGCTAGGAAATTGCCTGATAGTTTTAATGAAGCCAAGTTCATTACTTTTAGCATGCTGGTCTTTTGCAGTGTTTGGATCTCCTTCCTCCCCACCTACCTGAGCACCAAAGGGAAGTCCATGGTGGCTGTGGAGATCTTCTCCATTTTGGCCTCTGGAGCTGGTCTCTTGGCTTGTATCTTTTTTCCCAAATGCTACATTATTCTACTGAGGCCCGATCTGAATTGCAGAGAAAATATAATAAGAAACAAGAATATCTAACCAAGGCAAGGAGTTGCCTCATTTATATTTGTCTTTCTGGCATGTTTAGAATGTGATAAGATTTCTAATAAATGATGACATGAAGGAGCAATTTATCTATAAAATAATTCCTTATCCTTGCTTACAATATTCCTGTGGTCAGTCTTTTGTTTTTCATGTTTTCAAAGTGTCCTTAGTGAGGTCCAGTGCCCTGTATGGAAGGAAAACTTCTCGTTAAAGATGTGTATATTATTATGGATATTTCTAAGTTTATATGGCAAAGGAAAAAACCAAGAATCTGATACAAACTACTGCAAGATGCTCAGGAAAAAGGGGGCTTGGGTTTTCCAGACTTGAAATTGTATTTTGAGGCATGTTGTCTGGCCTGGTTAAAAGAGTGGGTGAACCTACAGAATAAGAGGCTACTTGAATTAGGGGGCCAGGAATTAAGGTTTGGTTATTTATGGTATGATAAAGTTAAAGTTAATGTTGATTTTAATAATTACTTTGCTAGATGTGCCATACTTAGAGTTTGGAATAAATATAAAACAAGGTTCTATACGAAGTTGCCTCTTTGGATGTCCCCTCAAGAAGCTTTTTTAAGAAAAGAAATGGTGGTGAAGCCAGACCACTAGACGTATGGTAAAATATTATCTTTAAACTCTGGTGAACCTAAATTAAAGTTGAGGGAAGAACTTGAATTAGAAGGGTATGTTTGCCATTGGTTTACATATCAAGAACTGAAAGAAAAGGTTAAATCAAATAAAAAGAATCGTGGGTTTGATTTTGCTAAAAATGATTTGGAAAGCCTACTGTGCTGTGGTGATATTATTACTAAGATATATAAAATGTTATTGAAATTGAATATGGAAAGGGAACATGTAAAACATTGTATGATTCAGTGGGCAAGGAATTTTGGATATAATGTGATGCTTGAACAATGGGAAAATATGTGGATGAAAAGTTTAAAATTTACACTAAAGTATAATTTAAAAGAATTTTTTATAAGATCATGTATCGCTGGCATTTAACACCGGATAAATTATCCAGAATGTAAAAGTATTTCAAATGAATGTTGGAAGTGTAAAAGAAATAAGGAACATTTTACCATTTATGGTGGACATGTAATAAAGCAAAGAAATTTTGGAGTAAGATTCATATTATAATACAGAATATTCTTCAAATGAAAGTAAAAATGAAACCAGAAACTTTTCCTTTCAGTTTAATGGAAAAAGACTTGGAGAAAAATTTTGATCTTATAGATATTGACAGCAGCAAGAGTATTATACGCACAAAAATGGAAGGACACTTAGATTCCCACTATGGAGGAATGGCTACAGAAGCTGATGGAGTTGGCAGAAGTGGCAAAATTGATCATTTTGGTTAAAGGAAAGAATATAAGTACCTTTATTTCCACATGGAAACCGCTTCTGAACTTTGTGCTTGAGGTGCAAAAAAATGAAACTTTGATTTTGGGTTTTATCAATTAGATTGATATGTTTTTATATAAATGGATAGTTTATATTACTATGGAAAAACAAAAAGTTGTGGTTTGAAGTTAATGCTTTTTTTTTCTTCAACAGAGGGAGTCAGAAGTCAATGTTTCTTCTTTTCTTATCCCCAATTTCTCCTGGTGTATGGTTTCTTGCCTGGGCAGGGGGTTGGACTACAAGACCTCCAAGGTCCCTTCCAACTCTATTATTCTATTCTATTCCTCGTTTTTCTCTCCCTGTTTCCCCCTCACACACACTGTGTCTTCCTCTTTACTTTTGTATTTTGTATTCTATCTAATAACCTAATAAAAAACGTTAAACTGCAAAAAGATGTGTTTATTGTTTCAAAGAGGATGCCATGGAGGACTTTCAATGTGATAACCTTGAGTTGGGCATGGATGCAAAGCAGAAACCAATGCAGCTTGTAAAACAGGGCTATGACATGAGCCATTCTAGGGATAGATAACATTGTCCACCCTGCTTCATTCAGCACCAGCTGTAGCTTCCAAATGCTCTTCAAAGGAAGCCCTATGTAGAGCCCATTGTGTGAATTCAAATGCAAGAGGACCAGGGCATGAGTGACTGAGCCCAGGGAATCACGATCCAGGAAAAGGTCCAACTGGCACACTTTAAGAAATTATGCAACTAGAAAGAGTTGTGAGTCCAGGAGGGCAGGAAGGTCTCATCCCCAAGAAGCAGCTGGGACTCCCCTCCCCACTCTTCTGCACACGAGCAAAGCTCCAGAGCTGACCCACACACACTGCTTGTATCTTGGGGCCCCACAGCCAGGCCACCACGGTTTCCTTCCTGCCTTGCCTTGAGCAGTGGCACCAGCAGCAGCAGCAGCCAGGATCAGGAGGCAAGCAGGCCCGGGCATCCCCTCAGGGAAGTGGGGCTGGGCAGTAGAGTCCCGGTGCCCTGGGAACTCAAGGGTTGGGTACCTGCTGCCCAGGGCTCCGGGCAGCCCATGCTGCCCTCCAGGGCCTGCCCACGTGGCCTGAGAGGATCAGTGAGAGTCCTCCAGTGGATCAGGGCCTGGCACCCACCCTGGTCCCACCCCCAACACAAGGGACATTGAACAGGCCACATCCACACTGGCCATGCCCACCCAGGCAGCTGCAACCACCCAGTCACCACCACCCTGGCCCCCCAAGGGCAACAACAATCCTGATCTGATCCTCAATGAAATGGAATTTGACACCCCTGATCTAGGTCATGTTCAATCAGTTTCATCCCTCATGTTCTTTCAGCAGAGCTCTGGATGTCTCTTGATCCTTTTCAGCTCTCTCAGTTGAATGATGGGGCATGTTGGGAACAATGGACCAAGAGAGGTTGCATGTGATTGATCCCATCGAAGGCCTCAGTAGCTTTCCTATTCCAGGTAGTGGCCAAGGCCTCAGACGGACCATGGAGCAGAGCCTGTGGAAACCCATCAGTCACTAAGATTGGACTGGTCAAATAGATGTGGCCTCCCTGCAGACAGAGGCAGCATAAAACAACCTCAAAGCCATCAGGCCATGATCTGGCCAGGACATAGGGGACCAGGTTAGCTCCTCCTCAGATCCCATTGGAAGTGGTCTGCTTTGAGTTGAGCCAAGAAGGATGGTGGCCATTTTGAGATGCCTCTAAGGACTGCCCCAGGGATGGCATATTGACATTTCTCAAGACCATAAGTCTGGGGAACCCCACAGTCAACTGTGAAATGCCCTCCAGAAGGTCAGACACGGAGGTTGCCCTGCAGCAGGAAGGCTTGTACAGTAGTAATGATTCCAACTGGTCCTGTGAATGAATCTTCAAAAAAAGAATTTCAGACCTGGAAATTTGGGGAGCAGCACCCCAAAAGACCAAAAGAGACACCCGGATGACAATTGCTACCCTTCGGCTACAGCATTTGGCCTCTGGAGCTGCTCTGTTGGCTTGTATTTTTTTCCCCAAATGCTACATTATTCTACTGAGGCCCGATCTGAATTGTAGAGAAAATATAGTAAGAAACAAAAATTTCTAACTAATGCCAGGATCTGCCTCATTTATATTTCTCTTTGTGGCATGTTTAGAATATGATGTCATCAAAGAGGAATTCCTCCATTAAAAAATTCCTTATCAAATGCTGCAACTGGTTAGAATTTACCTGTGGTCAACAGCAATCACCCAGCCTTTTGTTTATCATGCCTTCAAAATATCCTCGTGTTGTCCAGTGCCTGATGTTGATGCAAACCTAGTTATTAAAGATGTATTCATTATTTCAAGGAGGACATTTTCTCATTCCATTCTTTTTAATTTAATTATGTTTTAAAATAGTCTTTTAAAGAGTTGGAATCAGAGCTTTTAGGCCTATATGGTTGTTTCCTTAGATTCCTGAGGCTTTATAGAGTTCTCTACCAGTATTCAGTTATTTTTAATAACATCTCCCTTTCCATAAAATGGCCTCTCATGTGGGAAATTGAAAGAGTGGAGGAATGTGTGCAAATTGTCCCATAAAATAGCAAACTCAAATTCTCTGATTTTCAATAAGCTTTATCAAAATTTCTATGGCAACGTAACTGACATACTTTTTTTTATTAAGAGAATACTTCTCTGTTGAAGATAGTAACAGTAGAAGAGTGGCAACATAATTGATAGTTTGTTAATTATAAATAGGTATGATTATACCACCTTATGCATAAATCATCTTCTCGTTCTTTCTGAAATGTATAATATGAGTGCAATCTTTGGTCTTCAAGGGTTCCTCCCACTATTCTCTGGAGAAAATGTATCCTGGGCACACTCTTAACAAGCAATTCTGTTCTGAGACTTGATTATTGGTTTTTGGTCCTGCATTTGAAGCCTGAAGGCTTAAGCAGTTGTAATAGCTACATCAACATGACAGATTGTGCTTGTTTAGCAACAATGATGAAATAGTAACTTTGCAACCCAACACACTGATGGGTATGGGACAATTGCATGCAGTCGCCTTGCCCCGGCCACTTCACCCAGCCTCCCCATTTCAGCTAACTCACCATAGCCACCCCTCCCCATCAGTCTCTCCCTGGTAGCTCTTCCCCATCAGCCCCCCCCCCCCCGATTCTCTCTAGCCACCCCTCCCCAGCCACTCTCCCTCACTGCCTCACACTGGTGATACATTGTAGTACAAATTGCTCTGGCAGATTTGCAACGTGGGACAATTAGCCCTGTGTGTCTCAACTGTTCCCAGAAAAAAAACATTCTCAGAAGGTCCTTCCCACTGCACCAACCTCCTCTTCCTCTATTGACTCCTGGAATTGGGGCCCATTCCCCATTTTTTTCATTGCCCCCCACATGAGAATCACTCTCAGCAAAGAGGGATCGGGGCCAAGTGAGTTGCAGATAGCAAGAAGCTCTATGTCATATCTGCCATCAAGGATGAGAGGGGAGAAATAGGGAAGGGGGGAATGACAGGTAACATAACAGGCAACCAGAGACAACGACTGAACGATCCAAGGACAGAGGCATGGGAACAGAATGCAAAGGGCCACCAAACAGGCCTCAAACTTTAGAAACCAAGACAACTAATTTTAACCTCATTGGACACTAACAAGATGAAATATGGGGGAGGACCTGGGAGTAAGTTAAATTACATGGTTTATACAGGAATCTTCAGATCTGGCTTTGCTTACGCTGTAACTACTTGACTTTTAGTAAAAGTATACCCAACTCTACAAATGGAGTTGAGGATTTTTCTTTCTTAAATGTGTAAGCTGGGACAGGCCTGACATTCTTACAAGGCCAACAAAGGCATTATACAACTGGTGGTCCCAACTGGAGAGCCATAGATGATGCTTCCTAAATTAAAGGCTCTGTCACTCCAGGAGAGATTGATTTTTTTTTTCCTCCCAGATAATTATACAGAGAGCCCAGTCCTGCCCTGCATTGACAGCAGGCTACAGCTTGTGGGCCCCTCTTTGCAAACTGGACACCCCTGGCCATAGAATTGGTCACCAAACTGAAGCGCTGGATTGGCTGCTGCATGGTGGGGGCAGAGTTGTCCGGCCTACATGCTCATCTCATGCACTTCCACCAAAGTTGGGCAGCTCACAGGGAGTCAAAAGGCAAACATGATCACTCCTGCCATGGCCTGGCTGGGTTGTCCACTTTGCAAAGAGGGTTGCATGAACCGTAGCAGCTAGGGAGGGGTGAATGCCATGGGTCAGCTGGGATGAGGGGGCTGGGATGAAGTGGATGTAGGCAATTGTCCCGGACTACACATTGACAATGTTCACAGGTCTGTAAAGCATAAAAAATGATGTAGTTCCATAAGTGATGGGACAGATTCGCTAAGCAAGCACTTCCAGCATGATTTTGGTAGCAGCCACCAGTGGCCTCAATCAGTTGTGGTCCCTTGGAATATGGTGGCCGCTTCTGTCATTGCACCATGTGGCCTTGTGACAAAGTGATTCGTTCTGCTTCCCTCTGGCTGTTTGTGCAGCATTGCAGAAAACTCTGGAGCTCCAGCGAAGGTGAAGTTTCAGGTGGGGGTCAACAACAGTGATTTCATTTATTTATTTTATTTTCCGAGTGCAGAACATCTTACATTAAAAGGAGAAAACGTGCTATTTAAAATTGGCCTATTGATCTAAATAAACCAAAAACCAAAAACTATACAATCAATATAAAAATTAAACACAGAAGGAGTTTAAAACCCTTATGTGACATTATACAGGCCATCCTCGTTCAAAGTTACAAAGGCACTGAAAAAAGTGACATATGACTGTTTTTCACACTTATGACCATTGCAGCATTCCCATGGGCATGTGGTCAAAATTTGGACCCTTGGCAACTGGCTCATATTTATGACGATTGCAGTGTCCCGGGGTCCTCTTTTCTGACCTTCCAACAAGCCAGGTCAAAGGGGAAACTAGATTCATTTAACAACCATGTCATTAACAGGGGGGCATGGATCCAGTTCACAGGTGGTCACAACTACATCCCATGGACTCTGTCGACATCCTTGGGATCAGCTGGATCAAACTGTTCCTAGATAACTGCAAAAGTCCTTTCCCCAGCCTTCTCCATAGGATCCACACCATGCTTGGCCTCCAACTGGGAAGAGATCCAAGCAATTTTATCAACCAGAATTCCTCTGTGAGTGTGAGAAAAAAAATTCCCTCACAGTTGCTGTGCCTATTAATGGCCTTTGGCTTAGATAATTGAATAGGCCAATCAGAGTGCAGCTCCTGGTTTTGAATCTCCGGAGCTTCTTCTATGCCTTCCCCAACTGTCACTAACTGTCACTAACTGTCAGCATATAAGGAGCTGCTTGCCAGCAGGCTAACCCAGTTTGGGATCAGAGGCAGAGCTGAAGTCACCAAAGCCTCTCCCTTCTGAGGAAGAAAGGCCCAAACTCCAATCGTGCAGGGCGATTGTAGAAAGAGCTGACAAGATACTTAAGGAAGAGACTGACAACAAATATTCTCTTGAATAGGCTTTGTTTATTTTCCTAAATAAAACAGTTTAGTCTAAAAATCTTCGTGAGGCTCATTTATTTCATAGATTGTAAACATATAAAGTTACGGTCCACCATCTTTATAACATCCTGTGAGGGCTGAAGGAAAACCTACACATGACCCTTACCCAGAAGGTTCCAGATCATCTTTAAAAAGGCCACAGGTGTCACTCAGTGTTATAAGAAGTGCAAAAAGAATGGAGAAATATTGACATTTTGAGGCTTGTAGTGCCATGAGGTAGCCTTATAGAAGCTCTAGCTCAGACATGGCCCCCTTGCAGACCAAACCTCATGCCTTCCCCCAGGCATCTGCTTCCACCTGCTGTTGCTGCCATCATGGGGCTCAGCCTGTGCTTTCCAAACTTCTTCCTCCAGTTCCACCAGACATGGGGATGAGCCTCCCACCCACTTCCCCACCTGCAATGGCCTCAGTATATGGGAAGGGCAGGGAGACCTACCCCAAGAGGCAGACAGGACTCCCCTCCCTACTCTGCCTTGCCTGAGTCCAACCCTAGAGCTGACCTACATGCCCCACACCAGCGTACATGGGGACTCCTCAGCCAGGCCACCCCCCCCTCACCCCCTGCCTCGCCTTCAAGCAGTGGCACCAGCATTAGCAGAGCCCTCCAGCAGGAGCCCCACTGTCCCTCAGCCCCTCCCCCCAATCCAGGAAGCCCAGACTGGGCAAGGAGAGTGAGCACAGCAGCATCAGGAGGCAAGTGAGCCCAGGCATCCCCTCAGGGAAGTGGGGCAGGGCTGTGGGGTCCTGGTGCCCTGGGAGCTCAAAGGTCAGATGACTCATGCTGCCATCTGTACCCCCTGTATGGCCCAAGAGGGTCAGTGAGTCTCCTCCGGTGGATCAGCCTGGTCCCACCCCCCAACATGAGGGACATCAAGCTCGCCATGCCCACCCTGGCCACACCTACCCACAACCACACAGCCATGCCCCTCCCGGCTCCCCTAAAGGCAACAACAATCCTGATCTGGCCCTCAGTGAAATGGAGTTTGACACCCCTGCTCCAGCTCAAGTTCAGTCAGATTCATCCCTCATGTTCCTTCAGCAGAGCTCTGGGTGTCCCTTGACCCTTTTCAGCTCCCTCAGTTGAATCATGGGGCATGTTGGGAACAATGGACAAAGAGTGGTTGCATGCAAGTGATCCCATCGAAGGCCTCAATAGCTTTCCTATTCCAGGTAGTGGCCAAGGCCTCACAAAGACCATGCAGCAGAACCTCAGGTAAAATCCCCAGTTCCATTTTGGAATCCTATCAGTCACTAAGAGTGGATTGGTCAAAGAGATCCGGCCTCCCTGAAGAGAGGGGCAGCATAAAAGAATCTCAAAGACATCAGGCCAGGATCTGGTCAGCACAAAGATGACAAGGACAGCTCCTCCTCAGATCAGGTTGGAAGTGGTCTGCTTTAAGTTGAATCAAGAATGATGGTGGCCATGGTGAGATGCCTCTAAGGCCTGCCCCAGGGATGGCAAATGGACATCTCTCAAAACCATAAGTCTGGGGAACTCCACAGTCAACTGAGAAATGCCCTCCAGAGGCTCAGACACGGAGGTTGTTGAGCAGCAGGAAGGCTGGTACAGTAGTATTGATTCTAACTGGTCCTGTGAAGGAATCTTCCAAAAAAGAATTTCAGACCTGGCAATTTAGGGAGCAGCACCCCAAAAGACCAAAAGAAACACCAGGTTGACAATTCCTACCCTTAGGATACAGCAACAGAAATTTGCAAGTCTTGCCAAAAAATTGCAGTTAATATCCTGAGATTCTTCCTCAAATTACATTTCTGCCTTGTGCCACTATTCTCAAGTAGCCCTCATATGATCTGACCCAACTAGGGCAAAAGCCAAAATCCATCTTGTGTGCAAGGGTCACTTTCACGTAGGCCAACTAAACAATTTCCCCATGACTCCATCTGCTCTGTGAATTACAAGAGACACAAACATGTTTTCCATTCTGCTGGTACTCCGGGGGGTGGGGGTGGGGGGGACAAAGAATGGCCTTTCCCTGCAATTATCCCTGCCATTCTTCATGTATCCCCTGTGGATTTCTAGACATAAAGATCTTCCAGGATGAAACTTGCTTTAAAAAATACCTCTGAGTTCACCAGATTGGGGGCAGAACATATCACCTTAGCCTGCCTTGCAAAGAGCTCACTCCTGGGTTTGAAGAGACACACATGCCTTTGTTTCCTCTATGGTCACAGCCCAAACACAGGTAAGAGGAAGCATTGTTTCTATAAATTTGTCCTGGGGCCATCCAGGTGGCACAGATGGTGTCTGATCTGCTAAAGTTCCAGCGAGATTTCAGGAGAAACCTTCAAATCAGTTTCTGAATAAACCTTGATTTCTGTTCTAGGAGGGAAGGTGATAAGAATGACCGGGTAGGAGTCATGCTGCTTCTGATGCTGATGCTCTTCTGGCTCCTGGCTCCAACTACAGCAAAGAGGGTGCAAACCATATATGTGCTCAGGGATTATATCCCATTAGAGGAAAGTAACTACAGGCCTGGTGATCTCATTATTGGTGGGAATTTGCCCTTGCGAATCAATTTCAAATCTTCTGGCCTAGATTTTAATACAATGAATCTTCTTTTAGAACATATGTAAGTTTCAGCTGAAGGAGAAACATGCAGATAAATGTTCTCTTTGCTTTACATTCAGGGACTTTTTTCCAAAAATGTTTCTAGTGTTTTGAACGGTCCTGGTGTAGTGCATATTTTGTGCTTCTCTCAGTAAATTAGGAAGCTCCTCAAATAGGCTGGAATTCTCAATCTCTTCATCAGGAAGATGATAAACAATAAAATGAAGAGGGAAGCTTTGCTGGCCCAGTGAGGAAGTCAAATTATAATATTAATCTGAACAGAAGCTTCTGGTAGAAAATTCAAATAAAAGCTCAACACTCTTCAACTGTTCAGGAGTTACAAAAATCCCTTTCAGTTTTGGATTCAGCATTGCTGATGAATAATGGCCTTCAGTAAAGCTATGAGGTGACTCCCACTGTAGTCCTGTGCTCAGCAATCCTTACCACACCTGAAGAAGCTGCTCCAAGAGGGAGCTTAAATAATGATGGTGAAAGGGGAGCAGTTGGAAAGGATTACAGCCACTAAAGCAAAGTGAATATGGAAGGACTCGATAGAGAGTATAAAACAGTCTATGATATATATGGAAAGGCTTGTCTCCTTTCTCACAAAGTCATCCAAGTTTAGTCATGGAAATCCTTTGAAAAAAAAAGCCCAACACAATGAAATTTGGGAGTTTCTCCCACCACAAATCCCCCCAAACAGTGAAGCAAATTCTAGACACATGCATTCCTGTAATGTTCTCCAATGTCTTTCTCACTACAGACTCATCGTCGGTAACTACCAGCAGTTCCTTGCATTGATGTTTGCTGTCTCTGAGGTCAATAAGGATTTTCTTCTGCTCCCCAACATCACCCTTGGCTTCCACATCTACCGCCATTTCCAAAGGGAGGAGATTATTTCCTTAAACAGCCTCTCCATGCTCTCCTCACGAGGCCAAGTGGTTCCAGGTTACAAATGTTACCTGCAGGACACTCTGCTGTCCGTCATTGGTGGTCTCAGTGCCAAGTCTTCAATGGAGATGGCCTCCATCTTCAGCATCTTTAAGGTCCCACAGGTAAGAGAGCTCCATTGGATACACTATGGAACAGACAAAGATCAGAAGCACAGACAGAAGCCAAAAATAAAACTAAAATTATTTTTTGTTGGGGTGGGAACATAATGACCTTGGGCCTCTTAGTTTATTTTTTATTAAAAAGTAGCCATCATTTTAGTGCCATTTATTCTCTGTATCAGGTTGTTGGTTTCTTCTCTTGTCTTCTGATGTACCACAACTAATAAAAATGGCTAAGAAGGGAAGAAGATGAAGTTTGCCAGTCAAAGTGAGTCAGCCTGTCTGTGAGGGCCATCAACCAGACAATGGTAACTACTAAAGTCAACATAAAACTTACTATGTCTTTGAAAAAATAATCTCACTTTCTCCAGCTCGGTGTTGGCTTTGAGTTCTCTGAGGGAGAGAGAAGAGTTTATCCTTCCTTCTTCCGGATTAATCCCAAGGAATCTCCTCAATATGTGGGTTTAGTCCAGCTTCTCCTGTATTTCCAGTGGAACTGGGTTGGTCTTTTTGCCCCTAAAGATGACAGAGGAGAACGTTTCATTTCAACTCTGATGCCAATGCTCCAGGAGAAGGAGATCTGCCTGGCCTTCACTCTAATCCTGGAATTGGATGATGTTCAAATCAATCACAAGAAGTTTATTCTTAATTTCCTTACTTTGTCTAAAACAGAAGTGTTTATTTTGTTTGCAGACTCAATTGTTACTATCACTGTAGTAGGGGTGATGTATTCTTTTGAAAACCAGAGGAAAGTATCATTTAGGAATGTTTATATCTTCACTTCCCATTGGAAACTTGGCATGCAAGAAACTGAATACACATTGCAATTGGTAAAGCTTCATCATGGGGTCTTGCATTTTAGGGACCACTCCGGGAATGTCTCTGAATTCAGCCACTTCCTCCTGTCTTTAGACCCCTTGAACCCCCAAGGAGATGTCTTTCTCCTTCCATGGTGGGAAGCGGTCTTTGGCTGCAAGATCCATAAATCAGGAAAGATCCTTCCAAAGGGGGAAAAACAATGTACAGGAAAGGAGAATCTGCAGAATCTGCGAAATTACATTTTTGAAACAAGAATGACAGGTGACAGTTACAATATCTACAATGCTGTTTATGCTCTGGCATATGCTTTGCATGCAATGTATGGATCCAGAGTTCGACCGACCATGATGAGGCTTGGAAAGAGGATCTCAAATGTCCAGTCATGGCAGGTAATTTCTGGGTCTTTTGACTCAGTCCACAGATAGAAACTAACCAAGGAGAGAAGCAACCTAGAACTAAGGAGAAATTTCTTAAGGAAGGGTTTACCTTTACAAATTGTAGGTGCCCCATTGCTGGAGCCATTTAAGAAGAGACAGGATGGCCACATGTCTAAAACTGTAGAGGGTCTGTTTCTTGAGCAGAGGGTTGGGCTAGAAGACCTCCAATGTCCCTTCCAATACTGTGATTCTGTTTCTATGACAACCACAGCACAGAGCAAGATTCAAAGCGGTCCTAATGGGTTCCTGATCTGAAATTCATCAGAATTTTCTGCATCAAAGGCTAAAATGTTGGACATCTCTGAATAGTGAAGTGACCAACCAGGTCAGATGCTTCCTTCCACGTGGCCCAGTAGATCAAAACCAGTTCCTGCCTTCTGCTGCTTTTGAGAATGAGCTAGAGAAAATCAGTGGAATTTTCCATGGTTCTGATAGAAATAATGTATTCACTCCAAACATTCATTTTTCAGTCAACAAGACTTTGGAACTATTTCAAAGTGCACATAGCAAAGTATCACAAAAGGAAAATCCTAAAATTAAATTTAGATTGTGGAACTAAAATTCTTGTGTTTTGGTGAAATTGGAGTTGGAAACCATGCCCAGTGATAAAGGGAAAACTGAATTTCAAAGTAAAATACACCTGATTCTTCAGATGGCAACCAAGAGATGGAACTATGATGTTCCATTTGTAGCTCTAGCCCAAATACTCCTATTTCTGAAGGTCTTCTTTTTTTCAGATTCTTCCCTATTTGAGGAATGTGCAGTTCAACAACAGTGCTGGAGAGGAAGTCTCTTTCTCAGAAGATGGACTGGGATCTGCTGGTTATGATCTTCTCAACTGGGTTTTCCTCCCCAATCAATCTTTTCTCCCCATGAAGGTTGGGCAAGTAAATCCTGAGGCTCCCCCAGGCCACGATTTCACCATTAAATCTGATGGAATCGTCTGGGCCACAAAGGTGAGGTGCAAGGAAATGTTGTAAGTTCAGGGAGAGATTCATTCTCTTCCTGAGATGCAGAACATCTTCCTAACTTGAAAAATAATAAATTGAGTCAGAAACTATGGCAATTATTTGGTGAATAACCTGCTTTACGTGTAACACCTCTGAGGTCTGATTTGTGTCATTCCACAAAGGGTTAGCCTTGGATTCAACATCTGCTTGAAATGCAGGATGCAATTACATCAAGCCACAGTGATTTCCATGGATCTCAGTTGTATCCTCATGGTTCTTTCTTTTAGAAATGCTGTGGTTCAGTCACAAGCCTTCCTCCTCATGATGAAATCCCAGTTCCAATCTCCAGCATCTATTGATGTCTCAGGAATTCCTGAATCCCTCAGGAGCTGTTCCATATTTCTGATAGACGGTGGCACTGAATCTCTTTAGAAGAGAATCTGAACATTGAAATAGGAATGGGGAAAAGAATGAATGCAGCAGGTTCGTTGCTGAAGTAATTTCAAATACTTATCTTTCAGACCATCCCCATTGCCAGGTGCGGCATGAAGAGGTGCCATGCAGGAGAGAGGAGGAGAGTTCCAGAGGGCGAGCAGGTTTGCTGCTACCAATGTGACCTTTGTCCAGAAGGGACCATTTCTAATCAGACAGGTAGACCA
Source organism: Pantherophis guttatus (assembly GCF_059756535.1). Classification (NCBI taxonomy): domain Eukaryota; kingdom Metazoa; phylum Chordata; class Lepidosauria; order Squamata; family Colubridae; genus Pantherophis; species Pantherophis guttatus. Next base: position 6,949,022 of record NC_142063.1, read on the forward strand.
TACTTCAAATTTAAATCTTCCAGAATCAAGGAAAAAATTAATAAAATCAGTATATTTTTGTTATTGTGACTGTTTCTGATAAAATTGACATGCACTGATACTTTTCAATAGAAACTTTCTATTGATCTAAACTGTCCTGGCCACAGAGGCCACCTTTCTTAATCCCTAGCAAGGATAGTTTGAGGGCACAATTTATCAACCCCCAACTTCCATTTCTGCTTCTACTTATACATCCAATTGGGAAACCAACTTCCAGTCTTTTCCTGAGAAAGTGGGGAATGCAGTCCAACGTTTTATTTGGTCTTTTAGTGCTTGCTTCTTCCAGCATCTCTATCAACCTCTGAGGAAACAGATCTGCTGGAGAAAGAGGAAATCCATCTATTTATGTCTCTTCAATAGGGCAGTATGGGAGGAATGAACAGATTTTTAAAAAGCTTTTTATATTTTTATTTTATACATCTCATTCTGTGAATGGTTTGATTCCTGGGTTTCATATATTTCAATATAAATAATCATAGCAATATTATTCTTAATAATTACAGCCCATTTTCATTTTTAAATGTACTAACATATAGTTTCTACTGTCATCTTTCAACTCTAAACCTTCTCATACTTCTATCATACTTCATATCATCATATCATCATACTTCATATCAAGATAATATACTACTACTTTTTACTATTTCCCCCCTCATATTTCTACTTCTATTTTAGCCCTCTTTTTTCGCCCTTACCCCTATCATTCTAATAATCAAAGATGTGATCTTTCCTTTTTCATTATTCAATATTCCAGTATATCAATCGTGATCTTTCTCTGGCTTTTCATTAATAATCACATTTTTTAAATATACATATTATCTCCAACCATTCATTTCTTATATTCATTATGTTACTACCAGTAGTGGGTTGCTCCCAGTTTGCAACAGTTCTACAGAACTGGTAGTAAAACCAGCGGGAGGCTCTGCCCACTGACCCCGACGTCATCGAAATGCTTCTACGCATGAAGCTTCATTTCCTTATGTTGTTCTTTTATAAAATCCTTCATGTCTTGATACATGAGCTCCATATCATTATATCCACTTATTTCCATTTTACAGTCAGTCCAATTTTTTAAAAAAATCCAGGGGTTATCCACGTCCCTTCCAATCACTTTTATTTCTTCAAAAGTTTTGTATTTTGAACTTTAAAGTAAATTTGAAGAAAATCCGTATAATCCAACAAAGATAAAAATTCCCATAGATGCACAGTTCTCCTCTTAGCAGAGATGGCGATCACAATTCAGCTTCGTATTGCCTCTCTGCATAGTGCTGATAATCCAATTTTAATTATTTTAGATTGTAAATCCAATAGGTGGGTGAACGAATAATAATAAAATTTGATAGTCATAAAATATAAACAATTTCCAGATCAAATTCCAGTATATATATATTTTTAAAAAATATCTTTTCAATGTCACGTCTTCGCTTTGAGAGTTCAATTTTTAAACTTAGTTTTCTTTAAAAAGTTTCTCTTCTTAAATATTATAGCTTTTATATCTATCTATCTATCTATCTATCTATCTATCTATCTATCTATCTATCTATCTATCTATAAGTGTGCTTATTCCACAGCTAGCAAATAGTTCCAGTATTCTTCCACCTCATATTTCTTGGGGATATTTTCTTTTCTTTTCTTTTTTTATTTTCAAAGAAAATTATTCTTTTGCCCAGTTCACAAGCCACTCACTTTCTCTGCTCCTGCTCAGTCTTGGGTATTCAGGTTGTCTTTGGCTTCAGGACAGCCATGTTTGCTGCCGCTGATCCCTGTCGTTGGCAGAGTGGGCTTTCCTAGTCAGGGAAGGGAGACGCGACTCCCCTCTACCTGCTAGGCTGTCCCCCTTTGCTTCACCACCCCTCCAGGGTGGCTATGGTCCCGATTTCAACCCTCCAATAATGAGAGGTCAGAGCTGACCACGAAGCTCACGGATCAGGCTTCGGAAGGCACTGGAAGTACAACTGGAAGTCAGGAATGAACAGATTTGAAGTACAAAGTAGAGATGTTAAGGCAGGAATAATGTACTCAAAACAAAACAGCAACATTTCTGGATAGCAGATCTGCCGTTCTTCTTTGTGTTCAATTATAAAATGGCAGAAAAAACAAGCAGGAATCTGAGACTGAAAGCCACATTACTCATGGAAGTGCACAGTGAATGGACAGATGGAACTGAATAAATCCTTGTCTCTGGTTAATCTGTCCCCAGGATCATAATAAATGAAGGATGATTTGCTCTTTTTGGTGCCCCATAAATAGCATATGGGATTGTTTCATTACTCTCTTGTAGGAGAGTCAACAACAGGAAGGCAATACATGTCTCACTTTTGCAGGAGGGAAAATGTGTATGGTAGTTTTTCAAGAAATCCTTAGACAAAGACTTTTGATTTCAGATGCAGCTCACTGTGAACCCTGCCCAGAAGACCAATTTCCCAACAAGGACAAGGACCACTGCATTGCCAAGAAGATCCACTTCCTTTCCTATCAGGACACCCTGGGATACATTTTAGTTTCTCTCACACTTTTTCTCTCTGTGAGCACATCTGCAGTCCTGGTGATTTTCTATAAACATCATGACACACCGATTGTCAAGGCCAACAACCGAGATCTCACTTACATTCTCCTGGTCTCCCTCCTGCTCTGCTTCCTCTGCTGCTTCCTCTTCATTGGTCAACCAGGGAAGATCACCTGTCTCTTACAACAATCTGCCTTTGCCATTCTCTTTGCCCTTGCGGTTTCCTCTGTGTTGGCAAAAACTGTCATGGTGGTTCTGGCCTTCATGGCTACCAAACCAGGGAACAAGACAAGGAAACTCTTAGGAAAACCACTGACCAACTCCATTGTCATAGCCTGTCCCCTGATCCAAGCAGTCCTTTGTGCCACCTGGCTGGGAACCTCTCCTCCATTTCTTAACCTGGACTTTCACTCCTCATTTGGAGAGATTATTTTGGAATGTAAGCAAGGCTCAGCTTTAATGCTTTACATTGTCCTCATCTATCTAGCTTTTTTGGCCCTTGTAAGTTTCACAGTGGCCTTTCTAGCTAGGAAATTACCTGATAGTTTTAATGAAGCCAAGTTCATTACTTTTAGCATGTTGGTCTTTTGCAGTGTTTGGATCTCCTTCCTCCCCACCTACCTGAGCATCAAAGGGAAGTCCATGGTGGCTGTGGAGATCTTCTCCATTTTGGCCTCTGGAGCTGCTCTCTTGGCTTGTATCTTTTCCCCCAAATGCTACATTATTCTGCTGAGGCCCGATCTGAATTGTAGAGAAAATATAGTAAGAAACAAACATGTCTAACTAATGCAAGGAGTTGCCTCCTTTATATTTGTCTTTGTGGCATGTTTAGAATGTGATAAGATTTCTAATAAATGATGACATGAAGGAGGAATTTGTCCATAAAAGAATTCCTTATGAAGTTCTGCAACTACTTACAATATTCTGGTTGTCAGTTTTTACTTTTTTGTGTTTTCAAAGTCTCCTTAGTGAGTTCCAAAGCCCTTGTTATTAAAGATGTGTTTATTATTTCAGATATTTCTAAGTTTATATGGAACAGGAAAAAACCAAGAATTAGATACAAACTACTGCAAGATGCTTAGGAAAAAGTGGGCGTTGGGTTTACCAGATCTGAAATTCTATTTTGAGGGATGTTGTCTGGCCTGGTTAAAAGACTTGATGAACCAACAAAATAAGAGGCTGCTTGAATTAGAGGGCCACGAATTTAGGTTTGGATGGCACAGTTATTTATGGTATTATAAAATTAAAGTTAATGTTTATTTATTTATTTATTTATTTATTTATTTATTTATTTATTTTGTCGCATTTGTATTCCGCCCCACTCCCAAGGGACTCTGGGCAGCATAGAATGTTGATTTTAGTAATCACTTTGCTAGACGTGCCATACTAAGAGTTTGGAATAAATATAAAACAAGGTTCTATATGAAGTTGCCTCTTTGGGTGTCCCCTCAAGAAGCTTTTTTAAGAAAAAATAAATGGTGGCGAAGGCAGACTGCTGGACGTATGGTAAAATATTATCCTTCAACTCTGGTGAAGATACATTAAAGTTGAGGGAAGAACTTGAATTAGAAGGTTATGTTTGCCATTGGTTTACATATCAAGAACTGAAAGAATGGCTTAAATCAAATAAAAAGAGTTGTGGGTTTGATTTTGCTACGAATGAATTGGAAATCTTACTGTGTGGTAGTGATGAGCATATTATTGCTAAGATTTATAAAATGTTATTGAACTTGAATTTGGAAAGTGACCATATAAAACATTGTATGATTCTCTGGGTAAGGAATTTTGGATATAATTTGATGCTTGAACAATGGGAAAATATGTAAATGAAAGGTTTAAAATTTACACTAAACTGTAATTAAAAAGAAAAATTTTATAAGATCATAGATCATTGGCATTTAACACTGGATAAGTTATGCAAAATGCATAAAGGCATTTCAAATGAATTTGTAAAGGAAAGAAGGAACTTCTTACCTTTTATAGTGGACATGTGTTAAGGCAAAGAAATTTTAGAGTAAGATTCATCCTATAATACAGAATATTCTTAAAACGAAAATAAAAATAAAACCAGAAACTTTTCCTTTGGGTTTAATGGAAAAAGACTTGGAGAAAAATTTTGATCTTATATATGTTGACAGCAGCAAAACTATTATACGCACAAAAATGGAAGGACCCTTAGATTCCCACTATGGATGAATGGCTACAGAAGCTGATGGAGTTGGCAGAAATGGCTAAATTGATCATTTTGGTTAAAGGAAAGAATAAAGGTTCCTTTGTTTCCACATGGAGACCGCTTCTGAACTTTGTGCTTGAAGTGGGAAAAAATGAAACTTTGATTTTGGGTTTTACCAGTTAGATTGATATGTTTTTATAGAAATGGCTAGTTTATATTATTAGGGAAAAACAAAAAGTTGTGTTTGATGTTAATGCTTTTTTTTTTTACTGCAACAGAGGGAGTCAGAAGTCAATGTTTCTACTTTTCTTTTCCCCAATTTCTCCTCACTTTCCCCTCCCTGTTTCCCCCCTAACACACACTGTGTCTTCCTATTTACTTTTGCATTTTGTATTTTATCTTATAACCTAATAAAAAATGTTAAACTGGAAAAAAGATGTGTTTATTTTTTCAAAGAAGAATTTTTCTTATTTTATTCCTTAGTTTATCTATTTTATTTTTAAGGAAGTGTTTTAAAGGTTTGGGTTCAATATCAGTGTTTCTAAACATATATGGCTGTTTCCTTAGATGTTTGAGGCTTTATAGAACTTCCCTACCGCTACTCAATTGTTTTTGAAATAGCAGAGTTTAAATCCCCTATCCATCCAGATCTGCAGTACTGCCTCCTCAATGACCTGGTGGCCGCCTGGGATAGTGCGGCTGCCGGGGCTTTGGATCGGGTCGTGCCTTTGCGGCCTCTGACCCGGCACCGAACTCACTTAGCTCCTTGGTTCTCCGAGGAGCTGAGAGAGATGAAACGCCGGAAAAGACGCCTAGAGAGCGGTTGGAGGGCCAGTCGTTCTGAATCCGACTTGACACTGGTAAGGTCTCATATTAAGACCTACCTATTGGCGATAAAAGCGGCGAAATCTAGCTATTTTGCCGCTCTTATCGCGTCATCAGATAACCGCCCAGCCGCCCTGTTCAGGGTGACCCGCTCCCTTCTCCATCTGGGAGCGCGGGAGGACCCCTTGCAGGGCTGAGCTGAGGATTTTGTACAGTATCTGGATGATAAAATAACTCAGATTCGGGAAAACTTGGCCACTGACTGGGTTAGTTCAGACGAGATGACTGAGGCAGGCCTTGAGAATGTTATCTGGGAGGAGTTCGATCCTGTGGCTCCCGAGGACGTGGACAGGATCTTGGGACGGCTGAACGCCACCACATGTTTATTGGACCCGTGTCCCTCCTGGTTGGTGCTGGCTTCCCGGGAGGTTACACGAGGCTGGCTCCAGGGAATTATCAACGCTTCTTTGAGTGAGGGTGTCCTGCCGGCCACCTTGAAAGAGGCGGTGGTGAGGCCTCTCCTCAAGAAGCCATCCCTGGATCCGGCTGTTTTGGCTAACTATCGTCCAGTCTCCAACCTTCGCTTTATTGCGAAGGTTGTTGAGAGTGTGGTGGCGCGACAGCTTCCACAGTACCTGGATGAAGCTGTCTATTTGGATCCGCTCCAGTCCAGTTTCAGACCTGGGTACAGCACGGAAACAGCATTGGTCGCGTTGGTGGATGATCTCTGGAGGGCTCGGGATAGGGGTTATTCCTCTATCCTGGTCCTGTTAGACCTCTCAGCGGCTTTTGATACCATCGACCATGGTATCATGTTGCGCCGGCTGGAGGGACTGGGAGTGGGGGGCACCGTTTTGCGGTGGTTCTCCTCCTATCTCTCCGACCAGTCGCAATCCATGTTGACAGGGGGGCAGCGGTCGACCCCAAGGCGCCTTGTTTGTGGGGTGCCACAAGGGTCGGTCCTCTCGCCCCTCCTGTTCAACATTTATGTGAAGCCGCTGGGTGAGATCATCCGTGGTTTTGGGGTGGAGTTCCATCAGTACGCTGATGATACTCAGCTGTACATCTCCACCCCAGACCATCCCAACGATGCCTTGGAAGTGATGTCCCAGTGCCTGGAGGCCGTGCGGGTCTGGATGGGGAGAAACAGGCTTCGACTCAACCCTTCCAAGACCGAGTGGCTGTGGCTGCCGGCGTCCCGGTATAGCCAGCTGACGCCATCGCTGGTTATTGGGGGTGAATCATTGGCCCCCACGGAAAGGGCCCACAACTTGGGCGTCCTCCTGGATGCACGGCTGTCCTTAGAAGGGCATCTGACGGCCGTTGCCAGGGGGGCTTTTTATCAGGTTCGCCTGATACGCCAGTTGCACCCCTTTCTGGATCGGGACTCCCTACGCACAGTCACTCAAGCACTCGTCACTTCTCGTCTGGACTATTGTAACGCTCTCTACATGGGGCTCCCCTTGGGGTACACCCGGAGGCTCCAACTGGTGCAGAATGCGGCCGCGCGGGGGATTATGGGAGCGACTGGGTGCTCCCATGTGACTCCTCTCCTGCGCGAGCTGCATTGGCTTCCGGTGGACTTCCGGGTGCGCTTCAAGGTGTTGGTGACCACCTTTAAAGCGCTCCATGGCTTAGGGCCGGGGTACTTACGGGACCGCCTTCGGCCACCAATTGCCTCCCACCGGCCAGTTCGCTCCCACAGAGAGGGCCTCCTCAGGGTGCCGTCGGCTAGACAATGCCGGCTGGCGACCCCCAGGAGGAGAGCCTTCTCTGTGGTGGCACCTACCCTTTGGAACAATCTACCCCCAGAGATACGAGTGATCTCCGACCTCCGGACCTTTCGTCAGGCCCTAAAAACTCATCTCTTTCAGTTAGCCGGTCTCTCTTGATTTTATGATTTTATGGTTGGTTTTAAATTTTGATATGGATTTTAAATTGATAAATTTTAAACTATGGGCCAAATTTAATTATTTTAAATCTATTTTTAATCGTATTTATGTATAAATGTTTTTATTTTGGCTGTTCACCGCCCTGAGTCCGAAAGGAGAAGGGCGGTATAGAAATTCGAATTCGAATATTAAATGTTGGACAGAATTTCCCTGAGAAGAATGAGCAAAGAATGTTATAATTGTATTGGAGTAGGTTAATCATCTCTTGTGACATCTCATGGACTTCCATGGTAAACTGATGTTCTATGAGATCTGTGTGCAGAGAAGATCTCCACAGGAATCATTATACCCGTGCCCAACATCACAAATTTCCATTAACGTCATTCAAGGTGTGCCAAAGTATGACAGTCATCAAACTCAGGAGGCACCTATAAAAAACAGAGTCCTGTGACATGTAGTCATTTAATCCTGGGTAGTGCACAATTGGTATGTTGATGATAACATCTCTATTTCCATAAAATGGCCTCTCATGTGGGAAATAGAAACATAGGAGGAATGTGTGCAAATTGTCCCATAAAATAGCAAACTCAAATTCTCTGGCTTTCCATAAGCTTTATCAAAATTTCTATGGCAACGTAACTGACATACTTTTTTATTAAGACAATATTTCTCTGTTGAAGATAGTAATACTAGACGAGTGGCACCATAATTGATATTTTGTTAATTATGAATATGTATATTTACACCATCTATTTCATATGCATAAATCATCTTCTCCTTCTTTCTCAAATGTATGAATATGAGTGTATCCTTTGGTCTTCAAGAGTTCCTCCCACTATTCTCTGGAGAAAATGTATCCTGGGCACACTCTTAACAAGCAATACTGCTGTGAGACTTGATTATTAGTTTTTGGTCCTGCATTTGAAGCCTGAAGGCTTAAGCAGTTGTAATAGCTGCATAAACATGAGAGATAGCCCTTATTTAGCAACAATGATGAAATAGTAACTTTGCAACACAACACATTGATGGAAATGGGACAATTGGCTGCAGCCGCCTTGTCCCGGCCACCTCACCCCAGCCTCCCCATTTCAGCTAACCCACCATGGCCACCCCTCCCCATCAATCCCTTCCTGGTATCTCCTCCCTATCAGCCCCCCAACTGATTCTCCCCAGCCTCCCTCCCCCACTGCCTCACCCTGAGCGATTCACTGTAGTACAAATTGCCCCGGCAGATTTGCAACACGGGACAATTAGCCCTGTGTGTCTCAACTGTTCCCAGAAAAAAACCATTCTCAGAAGGTCCTTCCCACTGCACCAACCTCCTCTTCCTCTATTGACTCCTAAAATTGGAGCCCATTCCCCATTTTTTTCATTGCCCCCCACATGAGAATCACTCTCAGCAAAGAGGGATCAGGGCCATGTGAGTTGCAGACAGCAAGAGGCTCTAGGGCAGATCTGCCATAAAGGATGAGAGGGGGGAAATAGGGAAGGGGGGAATGACAGGAAACATAACAGGCAACCAGAGACAATGACTGAACGATCCAAGGACAGAGGCATGGGAACAGAATGCAAAGGGCCACCAAACAGGCCTCAAACTTTAGAAACCAAGACGACTAATTTTAACCTCATTGGACACTAACAAGATGACATATGGGGGAGGGCCTGGGAGTAAGTTAAATCACATGGTTTATACAGGAATCTTCAGATCTGATTTTGCTTACACTGCAACCACTTGACTTTTAGTAAAAGTATACCCAACTCAACAAATAGAGTCAAGGATTTTTCTTTCCTAAATGTCTAAGCTGGGACAGGCCTGACATTCTGTCCACCAGCAAGGCCAGCAAAGGCATTATGCAACCGGTGGTTCCAACTGGAGAGCTGGGGACCGTTTTTTATCTGCTTGTCTCTTATGCGCTCGGTGTGCATCATCTAGGGCTTTTCGAGTTACAGCCCATGTGCTCCGTAACTGTTTGATCCACTCAACCAAAGATGGCTTTTGTGGGGTGTCTTGTGGTAACTCAGGGATTGGCACAAAATCCTGACCAGATGCTACCTGAAATGGAGTGAAGCCGGTGCTGCTATGGATAGAGTTGTTGTATGCCACCTCCGCAAATGGAAATAAATCCACCCAGTTGTCTTGCTGGTAATTTACATAACATCTCAGGTACTGTTCTAACACAGCATTGGTTCTCTCACAGGCCCCATTAGTCTGGGGTGGGGTGGGCAGAGCTTAGTCCTTGGGCAGAGCCTATTAACTTTAAAAACTCCTTCCAAAAGTTAGAAGTAAATTGTACACCCCTGTCCGAAATTATACATTTTGGAGCTCCATGTAATCTGTAAATATGACGAATAAACAGTTTTGCAAAACTTTTGCTGAAGGGATTTTAGAGCAGGGGATGAAATGCACTTGTTTGGAAAACAAATCCGTTACTGCCCAAATGACTGTGCACCCTCACTTTCTGGTAGGTCAACAATAAAATCCATGGATATTTGCTTCCAAGGGGCATCCGGTCTTGCCACACTCTGCAGCAAACCAGGTGGCTTCCCCGGAGGTCTTTTAGCTGAGGCACACACCGGACAACTAGCCACATATGCTTCTATGTCCTTTTTGAGGGCAGGCCACCAAAACTGTCTTTTAACAAGATGTAGAGTTTTAACAAATCCAAAGTGTCCGGCTGCCTTGGCATCATGAGCGTATTGTAATACTGTTAGTTTTAAACTCTCAGGGACATCCAATTTAGCCCCTATCCAAGCTAGACCATCACGGAGGGTACATTCATTTGAATGGGTTTTAAACCATTCGTCAGTTTTTAAGGCTTCTTGTAATTTCTGTAGTAGGTCGCCCGAAAGGGCTGGATCGGCCCTCACCTGTGTTCTGGTAGTCATTGGCGCTGCCAGTTGTGTTGAAGGGATGATGGATTGAACCACTTCTTTCTTGGTACTGTTGTATTGAGGCATTCTGGAGAGTGCATCCACCATGAAATTCTTTCCAACAGGAATGTAGCATAGGGTGAAATTAAAACGGTTGAAATGCTGGGCCCAACGAACTTGCTTTGGTGACAGTTTACGTGGTGTTTTCAATGTCTCCAGACTTTTGTGATCAGTCCAAACTTCAAACAGGTGCTTTGCTCCTTCCAGAAATTGTCTCCATGTTAACAATGCCCATCACACCGCAAAAGCCTCTTTTTCCCATATGGCCCATCTCCTCTTGGTTTCTGATAATTTACGGGACGTGTAAGCACAGGGTTGTAATTCCCCTTCTGCGTTCTTTTGCAGGAGTACTGCTTCCACAGCCACGTCACTCGAGTCTGCTTGTACTATGAAAGGCTCTTCCATGTCTGGATGTTTGAGGACTGGCTCAGCAGCAAACAGTCGTTTCAACTTTTCAAAAGCTGCTTGACAGTCCATAGTCCATTCAAGAGGTCGTGAGGGCCTTGGTTTTGCCTCACCCTTAATTTTCAGAAGATTTGTTATAGGCAGAGCTATTTTGGCAAATGAGGGGATAAACTGTCTATAGAAATTCACAAAACCCAGGAAACTTTGTAATTGTTTGCGGGTGCGTGGGGCGGCCCATTCCAATACAGCCCGAACCTTCCCAGGGTCCATCTCTATCCCCTCATGTGATATGCGATATCCAAGATAGTCAATTTTGCTTTGATGGAACTTGCACTTAGAAAGTTTGGCATATAGTTCAGCAGCCCTGAGTTTTTTCAGGACCGTTCGGACCAATTTCACATGGTCGTCCATGTTCTCTGAGTAAATAAGAATGTCATCCAGACATGTACATCCAGAATGTAGACCAGAACCCCCTTAAACAGGTGCTCATGCAGTACTTCGTTAATCAATTGCATGAACACAGCAGGGGCTCCCTGTAGTCCAAACGGAAGTACTCCAAACTGGAAACATCCAAGTGGGCAGCTAAATGCTGTTTTCCATTCATCTCCCTTTTTAATTCTCACTTGGTCGTAAGCTTCCTGTAAGTCAAGTTTGGTGAAGATTTTTCCCTTTCCTAAGTGAGATAGCATATCCTTCATAAGTGGTAGGGGGTAAATATTCTCCACACAAATCACATTTAGGTTCCTATAATCAACTATCAAGCGAAAGGAACCATCCTTCTTTTCTTGGTGCCGCCACCTTTGGTTTGGCAGGTTTAATAAACCCCCGTTCTAGATTTTTATCAATAAAGTTTCGCAATTCCCCTAATTCTCAAGGGGTCAGGGGTAGATTTTCGGTTTACGAAGTTTCACACCTGGGAGTATTTCAATGGTACAGTCCGTATCTCTGTGGGGAGGCAGTACATCCGAGGCCTTTTCACTAAAAACTTCATGGAGATCCCAATACTCTTTTGGAATCGTTTCCTCCCCTTCAATGTGGCCTACTGCCATTTCCACGGTGGTGGCCATGGTGAGATGCCTCTAAGGCCTGCCCCAGGGATGGCAAATGGACATCTCTCAAGACTATAAGTCTGGGGAACTCCACAGTCAACTGAGAAATGCCCTACAGAGGCTCAGACATGGAGGTTGTTGGGCAGCAGGAAGGCTGGTACGGTAGTATTGATTCTAACTGGTCCTGTGAAGGAATCTTCCAGAAAAGAATTTCAGACATGGCAATTTGGGGAGCAGCACCCCAAAAGACCAAAAGAGACGCCTGGATGACAATTGCTACCCTTAGGCTACAGCAACAGAAATGTACAAATCTTGCAAAAAAAATTGTAGTTAATATCCTGAGATACTTCCTCAAATTCCATTTCTGCCTTGTGCCACTATTCCCAAGTAGCCCTCCTATTATCTGACCAAACTAGGGCATAAGCCAAAATCCATCTTGTGTGCAGGGGTCACTTTCACATAGGTCAACAACACAATTTCCCCATGAATCCATCTGCTCTGGGAATTACAAGAGACACAAAGATGTTTTCCATTCTGCTGCATGAAGAGAAGCTGTTGCTAAGGGGATGGGATAATGGCTTTTCCCTGCAATTATCAGAAGAACAGTCATTCTTCATTTATCCCCTGTGGATTTCTAGGCACAAAAATCTTCCAGGATGAAACTTGCTTTAAAAATTGTCTCTGAATTCGCCAGATGGGGGACAGAACGTGTCACTTTAGCCTGCCTTGCAAAGAGCTCACTCCTGGGTTTGAAGAGACTCACATGCCTTTGTTCTCTCTAAGGTCGCAGCCCAAAGACAGGTAAGAGGAAGGATTTTTGATATAAATTTGTCCTGGGGACATCCAGGTGGCACAGGTGGTGTCTGATCTGCTAAAGTTCCAGTGAGATTTCAGCAGCAACCTTCAAATCAGTTTCTGCATAAACCTCGATTTCTGTTCTAGGAGGGAAGGTGATAAGAATGACCGGGCAGGAGTCATGCTACTTCTGATGATGCTGATGCTCTTCTGGCTCCTGGCTCCAACTACAGCACAGAGGGTGCAAAACATATCTGTATTCAGGGATTATGTACAGTTAGAGGAAAGTATCTACAGGCCTGGTGATCTCATTATTGGTGGGAATTTACCCTTGCGAATGATTTTCAAGCCTCCTCCCCTAGATTTTAATACAGTGAATCTTCTTTTCGAAACTGTGTAAGTTTCAGCTGAAGGAGAAACATGCAGATAAATGTTCTCTTTGCTTAAAATTCTGGGACTCCTTTCAGAAATACTTCTAGTGTTTTGAACAATCCTGGTGTAGTGCGCATTTTGTGCTTCTCTCAGTAAATTAGGAAGCTCTTCAAATAGGCTGGAATTCTCAATCTCTTCATCAGGAAGATGATAAACAATAAAATGAAGAGGGAAGCTATGCTGGCCTAGTGAAGAAGTCAAATTATAATATTAAACTGAACAGAAGCTTCTGGTAGAAAATTCAAATAAAAGCTCAACACTCTTCAAGTGTTCAGAGGTTACAAAAATCCCTCTCAGTTTTGGATTCAGCATTGCTGATGAATAATGGCCTTCAGTAAAGCTATGAGGTGACTCCCACTGTAGTCCTGTGCTCAGCAATCCTTACCACACCTGAAGAAGCTGCTCCAAGTAAATAATTACGGTAAAAGGGGAGCAGTTGGAAAGGATTACAGCCACTAAAGCAAAGTGAATATGGAAGGAGTCGATAGAGAGTATCAAACAGTCCTATCTATGGAAAGGCTTGTCTCCTCTCTCACAAAGTCATCCAAGTTTAGTCAAGGGAAATCCTTTCAAAAAACCCAAACCCAATGAAATTTGCGAATTGCTGCCCCCAAAAGTCCCCCCAAACAGTGAAGCAAATTCTACAGCCATGAACAAGCTTTCCTGTCATGTTCACCAGTGTTTTTCTCACTACAGTCTCCTACCCAGTAACTACCAGCAGTTCCTTGCATTGATGTTTGCTGTCTCTGAGGTCAATAAGGATTTTCTTCTGCTCCCCAACATCACCCTCGGTTTCCATATCTACCGCCATTTCCAGAGGGAGGAGATTATTTCCTTAAACAGCCTCTCCATGCTCTCCTCACGAGGCCAAGTGGTTCCAGGTTACAAATGTGACCTACAGGACACTCTGCTGTCCGTCATTGGTGGTCTCAGTGCCAAGACTTCAATGGAGATGGCCTCCATCTTCAGCATCTTTAAGGTCCCACAGGTAAGAGAGCTCTCTTGGATCAAAAACACACATAGAAGCCAAAGATGAAACTAAACGTAGTTTTTTGTTGGGGGGCATATCATGAGCTTGTGACTCTTAGTTTATTCTTTATTAAAGGGTAACCAGCATTTTAGTGCCATTTATTCTCTGTATCAGTTTCTTCTGTATGGTTTCTTCTCTTGTCTTCTGACAACCAATAAAAATGGCTGAGAAGGGAAGAAGATGAAGTTTGCCAGTCAAAGTGAATCAGCCTGACTGGAGAGCCACCAAACACACAATGGTCACTACTAAAGTCAGCATAAAACTTTTACTTTGTCTTTAAAAAAAGACTCTCTTTTTCTCCAGCTCGGTGTTGGCTTTGAGTTCTCTCAGGGAGAGAGCAGAGTTTATCCTTCCTTCTTCCGGATTAATCCCAAGGAATCTCCTCAATATGTGGGTTTAATCCAGCTGCTCCTGCACTTCCAGTGGAACTGGGTTGGTCTTTTTGTCCCTGAAGATGAGAGGGGAGAACGTTTCGTCTCAACTCTGATGCCAATGCTTTGGGAGAAGGAGATCTGCCTGGCCTTCACTCTAGTGCTGGAATTGGATGATATTCAAATCAATGAGAAGAAGTTTATTCTTAATTTCCTTACCTTGTCTAAAACAGAAGTGTATATTCTGTTTGCAGACTCACTTCTTACTCTCACTGTAATAGGGGTGATGTATATTTTCGAAAACCAGAGGAAAGTATCATTTAGGAAAGTTTATATCTTCACTTCCCATTGGAAACTTGGCACGGAAGAATCTGAATACACATTGCAATTGGTGAAGCTTCATCATGGGACCTTGCATTTTAGGGACCACTCCGGGAATGTCTCTGAATTCAGCCACTTCCTCCTGTCTTTAGACCCCTTGAACCCCCAAGGAGATGTCTTTCTCCCTCCATGGTGGGAAAAAGTCTTTGACTGCAAGATCCATAAATCAGGAAAGATCCCTCCAAAGGGGGAAAAACAATGTACAGGAAAGGAGAATCTGCAGAATCTGCAAAATTACATTTTTGAAACAAGAATGACAGGTGACAGTTACAATATCTACAATGCTGTTTATGCTCTGGCATATGCTTTGCATGCAATGTATGGATCCAGAGTTCGACCGACCATGATGAGGCTTGGAAAGAGGATCTCAAATGTCCACTCATGGCAGGTAATTTCTGGGTCTTTTGACTCAGTCCACAGATAGAAACTAACCAAGGAGAGAAGCAACCTAGAACTAAGGAGAAATTTCTTAAGGAACAGTTTACCTTTAGAAGTCGTGGGTGCCCCATTGCTGGAATCATTGAAGAAGAGACAGGATAGCGGCTTTCTAAAAGTGTAGAGGGTCTGTTGCTTGAGCAGGGGGTTGGGCTAGAAGACCTCCAATGTCCCTCCCAATACTGTGATTCTGTTTCTATGACAACCACAGCACAGAGGAAGATTCAAAGCGGTCCTAATGGGTTCCTGATCTGAAATTCATCAGAATTTTTTGCATCAAAGGCTAAAATGTTGGACCTCTCTGAATAGTGAAGTGACCAACCATGTCAGATGCTTCCTTCCACGTGGCCCAATAGATCAAAACCGGTTCCTGCCTTCTGCTGCTTTTGAGAATGAGCTAGAGAAAATCAGTGGAATTTTCCATGGTTCTGATAGAAATAATTTATTCACTCCAAACATTCATTTATCAGTCAACAAGACTTTGGAACTATTTCAAAGTGCACATAGCAAAGTATCACAAAAGGAAAATCCTAAAATTAAATTTAGATTGTGGAACTAAAATTCTTGTGTTTTAGTGAAATTGGTATTGGAAACCATGCCCAGTGATAAAGGGAAAACTGAATTTCAAAGTAAAATACACCTGATTCTTCAGATCACCAACCAAGAGATCGAACTATGATGTTCCATTTGTAGCTCTAGCCCAAATACTCCTATTTCTGAAGGTCTCCTTTTTTTCAGATTCTTCCCTATTTGAGGAATGTGCAGTTCAACAACAGTGCTGGAGATGAAGTCTCCTTCTCAGAAGATGGACTGGGATCTGCTCGTTATGATCTTCTCAACTGGGTTTTCCTCCCCAATCAATCTTTTCTCCCCATGAAGGTTGGGCAAGTAAATCCTGAGGCTCCCCCAGGCCAGGATTTCACCATTAACTCTGGTGGAATTGTCTGGGCCACAAAGGTGAGCTGCAAGGAAATGTTGTAAGTTCACAGAAAGATTCGTTCTCTTCCTGAGATGCAGAACATCTTCCTAACTTGAAAAATAATAAATTGAGTCAGAAACTATGGCAGTCATTTGGTGAAAAATCTGCTTTGAGATCTGATTTATATTATTCCACAAAGGGTTAGGCTTGGGATCAACATCTGCTTGAAATGCAGGATGCAATTACAGCAAGCAACAGTGATTTCCATGGAACTCAGTTGTATCCTCATGGTTCTTTCTTTTAGAAATGCTGCAGTTGAGTCACAAGCCTACCTCCTCATGATGAAACCCCAATTCCAATCTCCGGCATCTATTGATGTCTCAGGAATGCCAGTGGCCTGAATCCCTCTGGAGCTGTTCCATATTTCTGATAGACCATGCCAATGTATCTCCTTAGAAGAGAATCTGAACATTGAAATAGGAATGGGGAAAAGAATGAATGCAGCAGGTTCGTTCCTTAAGTAATTTCAAATACTTATCTTTTAGACTATCCCCATTGCCAGGTGCGGCATGAAGAGGTGCCATGCAGGAGAGAGGAGGAGAGTTCCAGAGGGCGAGCAGGTTTGCTGCTACCAATGTGACCCTTGTCCAGAAGGGACCATTTCTAATCAGACAGGTAGACCATACTTCAAATTTAAATCTTCCAGAATCAAGGAAGAAATTCATAAAATCAGTATATTTCTGTTATTGTGACCGTTTTTAATCAAATTGACATGCACTGATACTTTTCAATAAAACCTTTCTATTGATCTAAACTGTCCTGGCCACAGAGGCCACCTTTCTCGATCCTCAGCAATGATAGTTTGAGGGCACAATTTATAATCCCCAACTTCCATTTCTGCTTCTACTTTCACCTCCAGTTGGGAAACCACCTTTCAATCTTTTCCTGAGGAAGTGGGGAATGCAGTCCAAGGTTTTATTTGGTCATTTAATGCCCACTTCTTCCGGCATCTCTATCAACCTCTGAGGAAACAGACCTGTCGGAGAAAGAGGAAATCCATCTATTTATGTCTCTTCGACAGGGCAGAAAGGAAGGAATGAACAGATTTTTAAAAAGCTTTTTATATTTTTTATTTTATACATCTCATTCCGTGAATGGTTTGATTCCTGGGTTTCATATATTTCAATATAAATAATCATAACAATATTTTTCTTAATAATTACAGCCCATTTTCATTTCTAATTTTACTAACATATAGTTTCTACTGTTACCTTTCAACTCTAAACCTTCTCATAATTCTATCATACTTCATATCATCTTAATATACTATTAAGATGATATACTACTACTTTTTACTATTTCCTCCCTCATATTTCTACTTCTATTTTAGCCCTCTTTTTTTCCCCTTTCCCCTATCATTCTAATAATCAAAGACGTGATCTTTCCTTTTTTCATTATTTAATATTCCAGTATATCAATCATGATCTTTCTCTAGCTTTTCATTAATAATCACATTTTTTTAATATACATATTATCTCCAACCATTCATTTCTTATATTCATTATGTTACTACCAGTAGTGGGTTGCTCCCGGTTTGCACCGGTTCTATGAAACTGGTAGTAAAACCAGCGGAGGCTCTGCCCACTGACCCCGACATCATCAAAATGCTTCTGCACATGAAGCTTCATTTCCTTATGTTGTTCTTTTATAAAATCCTTCATGTCTTGGTATGTCAGCTCCATATCCTTATATCCACTTATTTCCATTTTACAGTCAGTCCAATTTTTAAAAAAACATCCAGGGGTTATCCACGTCCCTTCCAATCACTTTTATTTCTTCAAAAGTTTTGTATTTTGACGTTTAAAGTAAGTTTGAAGTAGCTCCTTATAATCCAACAAAGATACAAATTCCCATAGATGCACAGTTCTCCTCTTAGCAGCAGATGGCGATCATGATTCAGCTTGGTATTGCCTCTCTGCATAGTGCTGATAATCCAATTTTAATTATTTTAGATTGTAAATCCAATAGGTGGGTGAATGAATAGTCATAAAATTTGATAGTCATAAAATATAAACAATTTCCAGATCAAATTCCAGTATATACAATCTTTAAAAAATACCTTTTCAATGTCATGTCTTCACTTTGAGAGTTCAATTTTTTAACTTAGTTTTCTTTAAAAAGTTTCTCTTTTTAAATATTATAGCTTTTGTGTGTGTGTGTGTGTGTGTGTGTGTATGTGTGTGTGTTTGTGTGTGTGTGTTTGTGTATGTGTGTGTGTGTGCTTATTCCGCAGCTAGCAAATAGTTCCAGTATTCTTCCCCCTCATATTTCTTGGGGATATTTTCAAAGAAAATTATTCTTTTGCCCAGTTCACAAGCCACTCACTTTCTCTGCTCCTACTCAGTCTTGGGTATTCAGGTCGTCTTCTGCTTCAGGGCAGCCATGTTTGCTGCCACTGATCCCTGTCGTTGGCCGAGTGGGCTTTCCTAGTCATGGAAGGGACACGTGACTCCCCTTTACCTGCTAGGTTGTCCCCCTTTGCTTCACCACCCCTCCAGGGAGGTTATGGTCCCGATTTCAACCCTCCAATAACGAGAGGTCGGAGCTGACCACGAAGCTCGTGGATCAGGCTTCCAAAGGCACCAGAAGTACAACCGGAAGTCAGGAATGAGCAGATTTGAAGTAGAAAGCAGAGATGTTAAGGCAGGAATAATGTAGTCAAAACAAAACAGCAACATTTCTGGATAACTGATCTGCCGTTCTTCTTTGTGTTCAATTATAAAGTGGTGGAAAAACAGGCAGGAATCTCAGACTGAAAGCCTCATTACTCATGGAAGTGCACAGTGAATGGATAGCTGGAACTGAGTAAATCCTTGTCTCTGGTTAATATATCTCCAGGATCTTCATAAATGAAGGATGATTTGCTCTTTTTCATGCCCCATAAATAGCACAGGGGATTGTTTCATTACTCCCTTTGTAGGAAGGTCAAAAGCAGAAAGGCAACACACTTATTTATATTTATTTATTTATTTATTTATTTATTTATTTATTTATTTATTTATTTGATTCTATTTCTATACCTCCCTTCTCCCGAAGGACTCAGTGCGGTGTACAGCCAGAATAAAAACACAAAAGCATACAAACATCATAAATTTAAATTGAAAATTATTAAAATTATTAAACAATTTCGGCCCAGTTTGATTTAAAACCCAAAGTTAAAATTCCAAATTAAAATTCATCTACATAGTCAGCCCCGCCTGTCAGAACAGCAGGGTCTTGAAGATGCAGCGAAAAATATGGAGGTCGGAGATCTTATGTATCTCCAGGGGCAGTTCATTCCAATAGGAAGGAGCTCTCACAGAGAAGGCTCTCCCTCTGGGTGTCGCCAGTCGACATAACTTGGCCGACGGCACCCTGAGGAGTCCCTCTCTGTGGGAGCGAACTGGCCGGTGGGAGGCTATCGGTGGCAGAAGGTGGTCTCGTAGGTACCCAGGTCCTAAGCCATGGAGCGCTTTAAAGGTGGTAACCAGCACCTTGAATCGCACCCGGAAGACCACTGGGAGCCAGTGCAGCTCACGCAGGAGGGGTGTTACATTGGCACAATGAGTTGCGCCCATAATCACCCGCACAGCCGAATTGGAGCCAGTTGGAGCCTCCTAGTGCTCTTCAAGGAGAGCCCCATGTAGAGAGCATTGCAGTAGTCCAGACAGGAGGTGACAAGGGTGTGAGTGACCGTGCGCAGGGCATCCTGGTCCAGAAAGGTATGCAACTGGCAGATCAGGCAAACCTGATAAAAAGCCCCCCTGGCCACAGCTGTCATATGCTCGTCTAAGGACAGCTGTGCATCCAGGAGGACACCCAGGTTGCGAGCCCTCTCTATGGGGGCCAAGGTTTCACCCCCAATAGTCAGTGATGGCACCAGCTGACTATAACGGGACGTCGGGATCCACAGCCACTCGGTCTTGGAAGGGTTGAGTCTGAGCCTATTTCTCCCCATCCAGATCCGTACGGCCTCCAGGCAATGGGACATCATGTTAAGGGCATCATTGGGGTGGTCTGGGGTGGAGATGTACAGCTGAGGATCATCAGCGTACTGATGGACCCTCACCCCAAAACCACGAATGATCTCGCCCAGTGGCTTTACATAAATGTTGAACAGAAGGGACAAGAGGACTGAACCTTGTGGCACCCAACAAGCAAAGCGCCTCGAGGTGGACTCTGACCCCCTGCCAACACAAACTGCGAGTGGTCAGAGAGGAAGGAGGAGAACCACCGCAGCACGGTACCCCCTATTCCTAACCCCCTCAACCGCTGCAGCATGATACCATGGTCGATGGTATCAAAAGCTGCTGAAAGGTCTAATAGGACCAGGACAGAGGGACAACCCCTGTCCCGAGCCCTCCAGAGATCATCAACCAATGCGACCAATGCCATTTACGTGCTGTATCCTGGCCACAAAGCGAAGGTTGGAGACCGGGTGATAATTCGCTAATACAGCCGGGTCCAGGGAAGGCTTCTTGAGGAGGGGCCTCACCACCGCCTCTTTCAAGGCAGCAGGAAAGGCACCCTCACTCAAAGAAGCATTAATAATCCCCTGGAGCCAGCCTCGTGCAACCTCCCGGGAGGCCAGTACCAACCAAGCTGGACACGGGTCCAATAAACATGTGGCAGCACTAAGCCTACCCAGAATCCTGTCCACGTCCTCAGGAGCCACAGGGTCAAACTCTTCCCAGATAATACTCTCAAGACCTACCCCCGTCTCCTCCCCTGAACTTACTCAATCGGAGTCCAAGCCTTCCCGAATCTGAGTGACTTTATCATGCAGGAATTGCACGAAATCCTCAGCCCAACCCTGCAAGGGATCTTCCCATGCTCCCCCCCCCCCGAAGAAGGGAGCGGGTCACCCTAAACAGAGCAGCTGGGCGGATCTCTGCAGATGCGGTAAGAGCGGAAAAATAATTAGATAGATCTTGATATAAGGTAGATCTTGATATAAGACCTCACCAGTGTTCAGTCAGATTCGGATTGGCTAGTCCTCCAATGACTCTCCAGACATCTTTTCTGATGCTTCATCTCTCTCAGCTCCTTGGAGAACCAGGGAGCCAATTGAGATCGGCATTGGGTCAGAGGCCGCAAAGGCAGGATGCAGTCCAAAGCTCTGGAGGCTGCCCTATCCCAGGTGGCCACCAGGTCTTCAATCGAGTCATGTGCCAGGGTCACAGGGAATGGCCCAAGCTCCGTTAGGAACCTTTCTGGGTCCATCAGGCACCTGGGATGGAACCACCTGGTCGGTTCCATCTCCCTGCAGCAGGGGAAAGCGGCTCAAAAGTCTAAGTGAAGGAGAGAATGATCTGTCCATGACAAGAGCTTGAGGTCTAAATCCCCTTTCCTAGATCATTCAACCACTGACCAGAGACAAAAATCAAGTCCAAAGTGTGTCCCCCTATGTGAGTGGGGCCTTGAACTAACTGGGTCAGGTCCATGGCCGTCATGGCTGTCATGAACTCCCGCACTGCCTCTGATGCTTCACCAGCGGATGGCAGGTTAAAATCCCCCGTGACAATAAGTCTGGGGGTATCCATCACCACACCATAATATTATAATACATAATACAATAATATTGAGCAGCTCAGGCAGGGCCGCCGCTACGTGGCAGGGAGCCAGGTACATAGTAAGCAGGCCCATCTGCATCCCACAACCCCACTTCACAAGAAGGGACTCACATCCGGCTATCTGAGGAACAGTGGTCTCCCTCGGACAAAGACTTTCCCTAATAATCACCGCCACCCCCCCCACCCGCCCGTCCCCTGATCCCTCGGCTGATGGAATGCACGGAAACCTGATGGGCACATTTCAACGAGGGGAACCCCCCCTCCTGGCCCAACCAGGTCTCCGTAATCCCTGCCAGGTCCACCCCCCCTCCAAAATAAAATCATAAATGAGGGGGGCTTTATTTACCACCAACCTGGCATTGCACAACATCAGCCGAGGACCCAGGGCCTGTGCAACCTGGGAAATGAGCAGCACATTGGGGGATGGAGTATGCAATTGCTCATAAGCAGCAAGAGCATACTCCCAAAACATGATATGGCCCCCTGCACCCGTCATATCTGCCCCTCCCACTCACTATCGCAATTGAGCTGCCCATCATTTCACCCCCCAGCACCCCAGTCAAACTTCCATCCCCGTCCCCTCCGCCACAACATCAGACCCACCACCCCATTCAGTGGCCATATGGACCCCCCCAGGTCCATTTCTACAGCCCTCTCCCCCCTGCCGGATCTCCTTAAAAACTTCCCTGATACCCTTATTAAAAAACCCCTCAGCCCCCTTTTTTTTTGCATGCCACCTCTCTGGGTCCCAAAACCCGTCATTGAGGAAGGCCCTCGATAATGTGGAGGGCCACACCTGCGAGAGGGGGAAATCTCGCAGTGCAAGAAGACTGGTTGTTGTGTACATCTCAAGTGTCAGAGATGGAGGTGAGAAGCATGACTCGGGGTCCATTCAATAGTCTAGAAAGCCAAGGTAGAACATACAGCCATTTCCAGTACAACGTATCACTTTTGCAGGAGGGAAAATGTGTATGGTAGTTGCTCAAGAAATCCTTAGACAAAGACTTTTGATTTCAGATGCAGCTCGCTGTGACCCCTGCCCAGAAGACCAATTTCCCAACAAGGACAAGGACCAATGCATTGCCAAGAAGATCCACTTCCTTGCCTATCAAGACACCCTGGGATACACTTTAGTTTCTCTCACTCTTTTTCTCTCTGTGAGCACATCTGCAGTCCTGGTGATTTTCTATAAACATCATGACACACCGATTGTCAAGGCCAACAACCGAGAACTCACCTACATCCTCCTGGTCTCCCTCCTGCTCTGCTTCTTCTGTTCCTTCCTCTTCATTGGTCGACCTGGGAAGGTCACCTGTCTCTTCCAACAATCTGCCTTTGCCATTCTCTTTTCCCTTGCAGTTTCCTCTGTGTTGGCAAAAACTGTCATGGTAGTTCTTGCCTTCATGGCTACCAAACCAGGGAGGAAGACAAGGAAACTCTTAGGAAAACCACTGACCAACTCCATTGTCCTAGCCTGTCCCCTGATCCAAGCAGTCCTTTGTGCCACCTGGCTGGGAACCTCTTCCCCATTTCTTAACTTGGACTTCCACTCCTTGTTTGGAGAGATTATCTTGGAATGTAAGCAAGGCTCAACTGTAATGTTTTACGGTGTCCTTTCTTACCTAGGACTTTTGGCCCTAGTCAGTTTCACAGTAGCATTTCTAGCTAGGAAATTGCCTGATAGTTTTAATGAAGCCAAGTTCATTACTTTTAGCATGCTGGTCTTTTGCAGTGTTTGGATCTCCTTCCTCCCCACCTACCTGAGCACCAAAGGGAAGTCCATGGTGGCTGTGGAGATCTTCTCCATTTTGGCCTCTGGAGCTGGTCTCTTGGCTTGTATCTTTTTCCCCAAATGCTACATTATTCTGCTGAGGCCTGATCTGAATTGTAGAGAAAATATAGTAAGAAACAAAAATGTCTAACTAATGCAAGGAGTTGCCTCATTTATATTTGTCTTTGTGGCATGTTTAGAATGTGATAAGATTTCTAATAAATGATGACAGAAAGGAGGAATTTGTCCATAAAAGAATTCCTTATGAAGTTCTGCAACTGCTTACAATATTCCGGTGGTCAGTTTTTTTGTTTTTTGTGTTTTCAAAGTGTCCTTATTAGTTCCAAAGCCCTTGTTATTAAAGATGTATTTATTATTTCAGATATTTCTAAGTTTATATGGAACAGGAAAAAAACAAAAATTAGATACAAACTACTGCAAGATGCTTAGGAAAAAGTGGGGGTTGGGTTTACCAGACCTGAAATTGGATTTTGAGGCATGTTGTCTGGCCTGATTAAAAGACTTGATGAACCTCCAGAATAAGAGGCTACTTGAATTAGAGGCCACGAATTAAGGTTTGGATGGCACTGTTATTTATGGTATGATAAAGTTAAAGTTAATGTTTATTTATTCATTTATTTATTTTGTTGCATTTCTATTCCGCCCCACTCCCAAGGGACTCTGGGCGGCATAGAATGTTGATTTTAGTAATCACTTTGCTAGACGTGCCATACTAAGAGTTTGGAATAAATATAAAACAAGGTTCTATACGAAGTTGCCTCTTTGGGTGTCCCCACAAGAAGCTTTTTTAAGAAAATAAATGGTGGCAAAGCCAGACCGCTGGACGTATGGTAAAATATTATCTTTCAACTCTGGTGAAGATACATTAAAGTTGAGGGAAGAACTTGAATTAGAAGGTTATGTTTGCCATTGGTTTACATATCAAGAACTGAAAGAATAATTTAAATTAAAAAAAAAAGAGTTGTGGGCTTGATTTTGCTAAGAATGAATTGGAAATCTTACAGTGTGGTAGTGATGAGCATATTATTGCTTAGATTTATAAAATGTTATTGAACTTGAATTTGGAAAGTGACCATGTAAAACATTGTATGATTCTCTGGATAAGGAATTTTGGATATAATGTGATGCTTGAACAATAGGAAAATATGTGGATGAAAGGTTTAAAATTTATACTAAACTGTAATTAAAAACAAAAATTTTATAAGATCATGTATCGCTGGCATTTAACACTGGATAAGTTATGCAGAATGCAAAAAGGCATTTCAAATGAATTTGTAAAGGAAAGAAGGAACTTCTTACCTTTTATAGTGGTAAGTTAAGAAATTTTAAGAGTAAGTTTCATACTATAATACAGAATATTATTAAAAAGAAAATAAAAATGAAACCAGAAACTTTTCCTTTGGGTTTAATGGAAAAAGACTTGGAGAAAAATTTTGATCTTATATATGTTGACAGCAGCAAAACTATTATACGCACAAAAATGGAAGGACGCTTATGGATGAATAGCTACAGAAGCTGATGGAGTTGGCAGAAGTGGCAAAATTGATCATTTTGGTTAAAGGAAAGAATATAAGTACCTTTATTTCCACATGGAGACCACTTCTGAACTTTGTGCTTGAGGTGGATAAAAATGAAACTTTGATTTTGGGTTTTACCGATTAGATTGATATGTTTTTATAGAAATGGATAGTTTATATTACTATGGGAAGACAAAAAGTTGTGGTTTGATGTTAATGCTTTTTTTTTTTACTGCAACAGAGGGAGTCAGAAGTCAATGTTTCTTCTTTTCTTTTCCCCAATTTCTCCTCACTTTTCTCTCCCTGTTTCCCCCTCAACACAGTCTGTCTTCCTATTTACTTTTGTATTTTCTTTTTTATCTTATAACCTAATAAAAATGTTAAACTGGAAAAAGATGTGTTTATTATTTCAAGGAGGAAATTTTCTTATTTTGTTCCTTATTTTATTTAGTTTATTTTTAAGGAAGTGTTTTAAAGGATTGGGCTCAATATCAGTGTTTCTAAACATATAGGCTGTTTCCTTAGATGTTTGAGGCTTTATGGAACTTCTCTACCACTACTCAATTGTTTTTGAAATAGCAGGTTGGAAGTGGTCAGTTTTGAGTTGAGCCAAGAATGATGGTGGCCATTTTGAGATGCCTCTAAGGCCAGCCCCAGGGATGGTAAATGGACCTCTCTCAAAACCATAAGTCTGGGGAACCCCACAGTCAACTGTGAAATGCCCTCCAGAGACTCAGACACAGAGGTTGCTGTGCAGCAGGAAGGCTGGTACAGTAGTAATGATCCCAACTGGCCCTGTGCATGAATCCTCAAGAAAAGAGTTTCAGACCTGGCAATTTGGGGAGCAGCACCCCAAAAGACCGAAACAGACACCCAGATGACAACTGCTACCCTTAGGGTACAACAACAGAAATTTGCAAGTCTAGTGAAAAAAAATTGCAGTTAATATCCTGAGATACTTCTTCAAATTACTGCATTTTTCTGACTATAAAACAAATCAGTGTATAAGATGCACCAAAGATTTCGAAGAGGTAAGTAAGAAAAACAGGTTTTTGCCCTCCCCAGTCCCCAGGAGCACTCTGCAGGCCTCCCAAACCTTCTGCGCACCCTGTTTTTGTGAAAAACGGGCCCATTTCTCACAAAAATGGGATGGGCGGGGCCTCAGGAGGGCAAAAATGACCATATTCGGTGTATAAGAGGCACCAACATTATCACCCTCTTTTAGGGGGGTAAAAGTGTGTCTTACATTCCAAAAAATATGGTACATTTCTGCCTTGTGCCACTATTCCCAAGTAGCCCTCCTATTATCTGACCAAACTAGGGCAAAATCCAAAATCCATCTTGTGTGCAGGGGTCACTTTCACATAGGTCAACTATACAGCTTCCCCATGACTCCACCTGCTCTGTGAATTACAAGAGACACAAAGATGTTTTCCATTCTGCTGCATGAGGAGAAGCTGTTGCTAAGGGGAGAGGACAATGGCTTTTCCCTGCAATTATCAGAAGAACAGCCCTTCTTCATGTATCCCCTGTGGATTTCCAGACACAAAGATCTTCCAGGATAAAAGTGGCTTTAAAAATTATCTGAGTTCACCTGCTGGAGGGGCAGAACGTGTCACCTTAGTCTGTCTTGCAAAGAGCTCCTGGGTTTGAAGAGACTCCCATACCTTTGTTTCCTCTATGGTCACAGCCCAAAGACAGGTAAGAGGAAGCACGGCTGATATAAATTTGTCCCGGGGCCATCCAGGTGGCACAGGTGGAGTCTGATCTGCTAAAGCTCCAGTGAGATTTCAACAGTAACCTTCAATTCAGTTTCTGCATAAACCTTGATTTCTGTCCTAGGAGGGAAGGTGAGAAGAATGACCGGGCAGGAGTCATGCTACTGCTGATGCTGATGCTCTTCTGGCTCCTGGCTCCAACTACAGCAAAGAGACTGCAAACCATATGTGTGCTCAGGGATTATATCCCATTAGAAGAAAGCTACTATAGGCCTGGTGATCTCATTATTGGTGGGAATTTGCCCTTTGGAACTACTTTAAAATCTCCTGTCCAAGACTTTAATACTATGAATCTTCCTGTAAATTATGTGTAAGTTTCAGTTGGAGGAGAAACTTACATATAAATGGTCTCTTTGCTTTTAATTCTGGGACCCTTTTCAGAAATAATCCTTCTAGTATTTTTCACTGCCCTACTGGAGTTCATATTTTGTGCTTTTCTCAATAAACTACCAAGTTATTAAAATAGAGTGGAATTCTCAACCTCTCCACAAGAAGAAGATAAACAGTAAAAATGAAGAGGGAAGCTGTGCTGGCCTAGTGAAGAACTCAAATTATAATATTAACCCAAATAGTAACTTGTGGTTAGAAAACTCAAGTCAAAGTTCAACCGTAACCCTAACCCCAAACCCAATAAAATTTGGGGGTTGCTGCCCCAATGCTCCCCCAATCAGTGAAGCAACACACAAGCTTTCCTGTAATCTTCCCCAATATTTTTTTCTCACTACAGGCTCATACCAGGTCACTACCAGCAGTTCCTTGCATTGATGTTTGCTGTCTCTGAGGTCAATAAGGATTTTCTTCTGCTCCCCAATTTCACCCTTGGCTTCCACATCTATGGCCATTTCCAGAGGGAAATATTTATTTCCATCAACAGCCTCTCCATGCTCTCCTCACAAGGCGAAGTGGTTCCAGGTTACAAATGTCACCTGCAGGACACTCTGCTCTCTGTCATTGGGGGTCTCAGCTCCAAATTCTCAAAGCTGATGGACTCCATCTTCAGCATCTTTAAGGTCCCACAGGTAAGATAGCTCTGTTAGATACAATATGGAGTAGAATAGACAAAGATCACAAGCACAAACATAAGCCAAGATGAAATTAAAAGTAGTTTGGGGAACGCACATCATGAGCCTGTGACTCTTCGTTTATTCTTCATAAAAGTGTACCCATCATTTTAGTGATGTTTATTCTCTGTATCAGGTTGTTGGTTTCTTCTCATGTCTTCTTGTCTTCTGACATACCACAACCAGTCAAGATGTGTAAGTGGTGGGTCTCCCTAAGAAGGGAAGGAGATGAAGCTTGCCACTCAGAGTCAGTCAGCCTGACAGGTGGAGGAAAAACCACACAATGGTGCCTCCCAATGTTGTCCTTGTCTTTAAAAGATGAATCTCATTTTTTCCAGCTCGGAGTTGGCTTTGAGTTCTCTCAGGGAGAGAGAAGAGTTTATCCTTCCTTCTTTCGGATTAATCCCAAGGAATCTCCTCAGTATGTGGGTTTAGTCCAGCTCCTCTTCTATTTCCAGTGGAACTGGGTTGGTCTTCTGGCCCCTCAAGATGACAGGGGAGAACGTTTCATCTCAACTCTGACACCAATGCTCCAAGAGAAGGAGATCTGCCTGGCCTTCACTGAAATGCTGGAATTGAGTGATTTTAAAACCACTCTGAACAAGATTGTTGCCAATTTCCGCATGTGGTCTAAAGTAGATGTGTTTATTGTGTTTGGAGACACTGTTGTTACAGTCACTGTAATAGGGGCAGTACGTTTTTTTGAAAAATACAGGAAAGTATCATTTAGGAAAGTTTGTATCTTCACTTCCCATTGGAAACTTGGCATGGAAGAAGCTGAATACACATTGCAATATATAAAAGCTTTGCATGGGACCTTGCATTTTAGGCATCACTCCAAGGATGTCTCTGAATTCAGCCACTTCCTCCTGTCTTTAGACCCCTTGAACCCCCAAGGAGATGTCTTTCTCCCTCTATGGTGGGAAAGGGTCTTTCGCTGCAAGATCCATAAATCAGGAGAGATCCCTCCAAAGGGAGAAAAACAATGTACAGGAAAGGAGAATCTGCAGAATCTGCCCAATTACACTATTGAAAAAAGAATGACAGGAGAAAGTTACAATGTCTACAATGCCATTTATGCTCTGGCACACGCTTTGCATGCAATGCATGGATCCAGAGTTCGACCGACCACGATGAGGCTTGGAAAGAGGATCTCAGATGTCCAGTCATGGCAGGTAATTTCTGGGGCTCTTGACTCAGACAACAGACACTTAAATTGGAAGCTCCCATATGAATTTCTTCAGTTTAGTTTAGTTTAGTTTAGTTTAGTTTAGTTTA
This sequence comes from Pantherophis guttatus, assembly GCF_059756535.1. NCBI lineage: Eukaryota > Metazoa > Chordata > Lepidosauria > Squamata > Colubridae > Pantherophis > Pantherophis guttatus. The sequence goes on from NC_142063.1 coordinate 6,978,243, forward strand.
GTTTAGTTTAGTTTAGTTTAGTTTAGTTTAGTTTAGTTTAGTTAGTTTATTGTCATTGCACCTTGTACAATTTAATTAAATGCCATCTTCCATGTACATTATATCTACAACAATAAAATAAAAACACACATCCTTCACATTCTATATAATTGACTTGAAAACTTCTAATATTTCATTAATAAATACAGTAGAATTTAATATAGTTACTGTTCTGGTACAAAAGCTGTTTTTCAGCCTGTTTGTCCTTGTTTTTATTGTCCTGTACCATCTGCCAGATTGTAATAGTTCAAAAAAAAAAAAAGAGTGCCCAGGATGAGATGGATCTTTAAGAAAGTTTAAGAACCCTGTAGAGCTCCTCCAAAGAGGGGGAAGGGCAACCAATGATCCTCTGGGCCATGATATTAACCAGGGGTGGAATCTAAAATTTGTTACTAGTGGTTCTGTGGGCGTGGCTTGGTGTGTGTGTGTGGGGGGGGGTTAATGCGACTGGGTGGGCATGGCCAACTTTTTTTTTTTTTTTTTACTTTTAAAAGCATTTTTTCTACAACCTCTTTGGCCGAAGAGGTTGCAGAAAAAAATCTTTTTAGAAGCTTTTGGATTATCAGGCAAGTCAGCTGGGATCGCCAGAGGCTTTCAAAGGCATTTTTTTTTCCCACACAGCTTGCTGTGTGAAAAGAGCTTCTGATTAATAATGGATGGAAACTAACAAAGGAGAGAAGTAACCTAGAACTGAGGAGAAATTTCATAAGGAGCGGTTTACTTTAGAAGTCGTGGGAGCCCCATTGCTGGAGTCACTGAAGAAGAGACAGGATAGCCCCTTGTCTAAAACTGTAGAGGGCCTGTTGCTTGATCAGGGGGTTGGACTAGTATTGTGCCTTTCAATACTGTTGAAAGGAAACAACAACAACAACAACAACAACAACAACAACAACAACAACAGAATAGGTAGAATTAGTGGGAGATAATAGTAGAGTCAGTAGAATTGGTTTGACTTGCAGTTTTGCTTCTGTAAGAATTGCTTTGCTAAGAATTGGAATTGACTCTGCCATTTGCTTCTACCAGGGATCTAACTAACTCCTGTTATCTTGGGGTTCTTTTTTTTTTTAAATAACTCGGTGCCTGGTACGTATCTCAAACAAGAAGCGGGGTATGTCATGGTTTGGCAGGGTTTCATGGGGCCAATAGCTGTGTTGCTAAGCCCCCAGCCCCCCTGTTGCTTGCTGCACAGCCAATGCAGGGCTCCAAGGAAGGCATGGCCAGGGGGCCAGAACTGGGTAATAAGCTGAGGTCTCTGAAGGTATAAAAGGACGCCATACTTTCCCCAAGGTGTGGCCTTCCTTACATGTATCTTCCCTGTATGTTCATGGAATGGTCTACCCAGCTCTTCTTTGCACAAATAAAGGCTGTTTCTTTTCCAAGCCTCTTCTTGGGTCTCTCTCTTTGGCATTCTGGTGACTCAAGTACATTTTGGGACCTTACACTCTGATTCTGTTCCTATGACAAGATTCAAAGTGGTCCTAATGGGTTCCTGGTCTGAAATTCATCAGAATTTTCTGCATCAAAGGCTAAAATGTTGGACCTCTGTGACTAGTGAAGTGACCAACCAGGTCAGATGCTCCCTTCCACATGGCCCAGTAGATCAAACCTGGTTCCTGCATTCTGCTGCCTTTGATAATGAGCTAGAGGAAATCAGTGGAATTTTCCATGGTTCTGATAGAAATGATCTATTCATTTCAAACGTTCATTTTTCAGTTAAGAAGGCCTCAGGCCAAAGGAACTATTGGAAATTGCATATAGCCAAGTCTCACAAGAGGAAAAGCCTAAAATTAAAGTTATATTGTGGAACTAAAATTCTTCTGTTTTGGTAAAATACTAGTGCCCAGTGAAAAAGGGAAAACTTAGTTTCAGAGTTCAACATACCAGATTCCTCAGGTATAGCCCACATACTCCTATTTCAAAAGGTCTCGTTTATTTCAGATTCTTCCCTATTTGAGCAATGTGCAGTTCAACAACAGTGCTGGAGAGGAAGTCTCCTTCTCAGAAGATGGACTGGCATCTGCTCGTTTTGATCTTCTCAATTGGCTTTTCCTCCCCAATCAATCTTTTGTCCCCATGAAGGTTGGGCAAGTAAATCCTGAGGCTCCCCCAGGCCAGGATTTCACCATTAACTCTGATGGAATCATCTGGGCCACAAAGGTGAGCTGCAGGGAAATGTTGTACATTGAGAGAGAGATTCATTCTCTTCCTGAGATGCAGAACACCTTCCTAACTTATAAAATAATCAATTGAGTCAAAAATTAGGGCAGTTGTTTCATGAAAAATCTGGTCTGAATGTAACACATTTAAGCTCTGATTTATGTCATTCCACAAAGGTTTAGGCTTGGGAATGATTCCTGCTTGAAATGCAGGATGCAATTACAACAGGCAACAATGATTTCCATCGACCATTTCCACTCAGTTGTATCCTCATGGTTCTTTCTTTTAGAAATGCTGTAGTCCCATCACAAGACTTCCTCTGCAGGCTGAGATTCCAGATACAATCTCCCACATCCATGGGTGTGTCAGGAATGCCCCTGGCCTGATTACCTCAGGACTGTTCTTGAGTTCTGATAGACGGTGGCAAACTATTTCTTTAGAAGAGAATCTGAACATAGAAGTAGGAACAAGGAAGGGAAATAGGAATAGGGAAAAGAATGAATGCAGCAGGTTCCTTGCTTAGATCATTTTTTAAAAAAAATTTGATTTATATGCTGCCCTTCTCCGGAGACTCAGGACGGCTTACAATGCGTTAAGCAATAGCCTTCATACTTTTGTATATTTATGCAAAGTCAGCTTATTGCCCCCACAATCTGGGTCCTCAATTTACCTACCTTAGAAAGGATGGAAGGCTGAGTCAACTTTGAGCCTGGTGAGATTTGAACTTGCAGTAATTGCAGGCAGCTGGCAACTTAAGTGCTACTTTAACAGCACTTAGTCCACTGCACCACCAGGCTCTTTCTCAAGTGTTTCTCTTTTCTCTTTCAGACGATCCCCATTGCCAGGTGTGGAAGGAAAAGGTGCCATGCAGGAGAGAGGAGAAGAGTTCCAGAGGGCAAGCAGGTTTGCTGCTACCAGTGTGACTCTTGTCCAGAAGCGACCTTTTCTAACAAGACAGGTAGAGCAGACTTCAAATGTTCATCTTCCAGGATCAAAGAAGACATTATTTAAGTCATTTTTGTTATTGTTGTCTTTTTTGATAAGAGTGACATGAAATCACATTTTTCAGCAAAACTTTTCAGTTTACAGATATAAATTGCCTTGGCCACAGAGGCCACCTTTCCCGATCCTCAGCAGTTCCATGTAGGATAGCTTTAGGACAGAACTGATAAATGTCCAATTTGCATTTCCACTCCTACTCTAACATCTAATTGCAAAAACCGCCTTTCAATCTTTCCTGTGGAAGTGGGGCATGCGGTCCACGCTTTCATTTTTATTATTCAGAATATGCTCCTTCCATCAGCACTATCCACCTCTGAGGAAATCCACCTGCCAGGGAAAGAGGACATTCATCTATCTATGTCTCTTTGATAGAGCCGGAGGGAGGGAAAAGACGTCTGAATGAACAGATTGAGATACAAAGCAGAGAGGTTGAGGCAGGGATAATATACACACACAGAAAAAAACAGCAACATTCCTGGAAAACAGATCTATCAGTCTTCTGTGGGTCCCATTATAAAATAGGAGAAAAAACAGGCAGGAATCTCAGACTGAAAGCCACAATATTCATGAAGTGCACAGTGAATGGATAGCTGGAACTGCATAAATCCTTGTCTCTGGCTAATCTATTTATTTTATTTATTTATTTTATTTTAATTAGATTTATATGCCACCCTAACTCCATAGGACTCAGGGTGGCTCACAACAATTAAGATATACAATCTCAATCCAAGTAAGAAACATGTTAAAACACATATTAAACGCATATTAAAATACATTAAAAATCAAAACCCCATCAGTCCAGGCTGGGCAATTTAAACAGCCATGTTTTTAGTTCACGGCGGAAAGTGCGAAGGTCAGGGGCCAACCGGAGCCCCCGGGGGAGTTGATTCCAAAGGGTGGGTGCGCCTACAGAGAAAGCTCTACCTCTGGGGGTTGCCAGCCGACATTGTCTAGCCGACGGCACCCTGAGTAGGCCCTCCCTGTGAGAACGCACCGGGCGATGGGAAGCCGTTGCTGGTTGCAGATGGTCCGACAGATATCCTGGGCCCAAGCCATGTAGGGCTTTATAGGTCATCACCAGCACCTTGAATCTCACCCAGAGGGCAACCGGCAGCCAATGCAAGTCACGCAGGAGAGGTGTAACATGGGCGTATCGGGATCCTCCCATCACAACCTGCACGGCCCCATTCTGCACCAGCTGAAGCCTCCGAGTGGTCTTCAAGGGCAGGCCCAAGTAGAGAGCATTGCAGTAGTCAATACAGGAGGTGACTAGTGCATGAGTAACTGTGCGTAGGGCATCCCGGTCCAAATATGGGCGCAACTGGTGCACCAGTTCTATCCCCAGGACTTCTTAAATGAAGGCTGATTTGCTCTTTTTGATGCCCCATAAATGGCATGTTGGGTTCTTTCATCAGTCCCTTTGTGGGTAAGCAATAGCAGAAAGGCAACACACATATCTGTTATGCGGGAGAGATAATGTGCTTGGTAGATGCCCCAGAAATTCTTAAACTAAGACTCTTGATTTCAGATGCAGCTCACTGTGAACCCTGTCCAGAAGACCAATATCCTAACAAGGACAAGGACCAATGCATTGCCAAGAAGATCCACTTCCTTTCCTATCAAGACACCCTGGGATACACCTTAGTTTTTCTCGCTCTTTTCCTCTCAGTGGTCACATCTGCAGTCCTGGTGATTTTCTATAAACATCATGACACTCCAATTGTCAAGGCCAACAACCGAGATCTCACCTACATCCTCCTGTTCTCCCTCCTGTTTTGCTTCCTCTGCTCCTTCCTCTTTATTGGTCAACCAGGGAAGATCACCTGTCTCTTCCAACAATCTGCCTTTGCCATTCTCTTTTCCCTTGCAGTTTCTGCTGTGTTGGCCAAGACTGTCATGGTGGTTTTGGCCTTCATGGCCACCAAACCAGGGAACAAGACAAGGAAACTCTTAGGAAAACCACTGACCAACTCCATTGTTATAGCCTGTCCCCTGATCCAAGCAGTCTTTTGTGTCACCTGGCTGGGAGCCTCTCCCCCGTTTCTAAACTTGGACTTCCACTCCTTGTTTGGAGAGACCATCTTGGAATGTAAGCAAGGCTCAGCTGTAATGTTTTACTGTGTCCTCTCTTACCTAGGATTTTTGGCCCTTGTCAGTTTCATAGTGGCATTTCTAGCTAGGAAATTGCCTGATAGTTTTAATGAAGCCAAGTTCATAACTTTTAGCATGCTGGTCTTTTGCAGTGTTTGGATCTCCTTCCTCCCCACCTACCTGAGCACCAAAGGGAAGTCCATGGTGGCTGTGGAGATCTTCTCCATTTTGGCCTCTGGAGCTGCTCTCTTGGCTTGTATCTTTTTTCCCAAATGCTACATTATTCTGCTGAGGCCCAATCTGAATTGTAGAGAAAATATAGTAAGAAACAAAAATTTTTAGGAGTTGCCTCATTTTTATTTGTCTTTGTGACATGTTTAGAATGTAATAAGATTTCTAATAAATGATGACGTGAAGGACGAATTTGTCCATAAAAGAATTCCTTATCAAGTTCTTTGACTGCTTACAATATTCCTGTGGTCAGTCTTTTGTTTCTCATGTTTTCAAAATGTCCTTAGTGAGGCCCAGTGCCCTGTATGGAAGGAAAACATGTGGTTAAATATGTGTTTATTATTTCAGACATTTCTACTTTCATTTGGCAAAGGAAAAACACCAAGAATTACATACAAACCACTGTAAGATGCTAAGGAAAAAGGGGGGTTTGGGTTTACCAGACCTGAAATTGTATTTTGTGGCATGTTATCTGAGTGGGTGAACCTCCAGAATAAGAGGCTGCTTGAATTAGGGGGCCACGAATTAAGGTTTGGATGGCATGGTGAAGCTACATTAAAGTTGAGGGAAGAACTTGAATTAGAAGGTTATGTTTGCCATTGGTTTACATATCAAGAACTGAAAGAAAAGTTTAAATCAAATAAAAAGAGTTGTGGGTTTGATTTTGCTAAAAATGCATTGGAAATCTTACTGTGTGGTAGTGATGAGCATATTATTGCTAAGATTTATAAAATGTTATTGAACGTGAATTTGGAAAGTGAACATGTAAAACATTGTATGATTCACTGGGTAAGAAATTTTGGATATAATCCGATGCTTGAACTATGGGAAAATATGTAAATGAAAGGTTTAAAATTTACACTAAACTGTAATTTAAAAGAAGAAATTTATAAGATCATGGATCATTGGCATTTAACACCGGATAAGTTATCGAGAATGCATAAAGGCATTTCAAATGAATTTGTAAAGGAAAGAAGGAACTTTTTTCCTTTTATGATGGACATGTGTTAAGGCAAAGAAATTTTAGAGTAAGATTCATCCTATAATACAGAATATTCTTAAAATGAAAATAAAAATAAAACCAGAAACTTTTCCTTTGGGTTTAATGGAAAAAGACTTGTAGAAAAGTTTTGATCTTATATATGTTGACAGCAGCAAGACAATTATACGCACAAAAATGGAAGGACATTTAGATTCCCACGATGGATGAATGGCTACAGAAGCTGATGGAGTTGGCAGAAGTGGCCAAATTGATCGTTTTGGTTAAAGGAAAGAATATAAGTACCTTTGCTTCCACATGGAAACCACTTCTGAACTTTGTGCTTGAAGTGGAAAAAAAATGAAACTTTGATTTTGGGTTTTACTGATTAGATTGATATGTTTTTATAGAAATGGCTAGTTTATATTACTATGGAAAAACAAAAAGTTGTGGTTTGATGTTAATGCTTTTTTTTACTGCAACAGAAGGAGTCGGAAGGCAATGTTTCTCCTTTTCTTTTCCCCAATTTCTCCTCACTTTTCTCTGCCTGTTTTCCCCTCACACACACTGTGTCTTTCTATTTACTTTTGTATTTTGTATTTTATCTTATAACCTAATAAAAAATGTTAAACTTGAAAAAAGATGTGTTTATTATTTCAAGGAGGAAATTTTCTTATTTTATTTAGTTTATTTTTAAGGTAGTGTTTTAAAGGACTAGGTTCAATATCAATTTTTTAAAACATAAATCTTCCTCACATCCAGATCTGCAGTATTGCCTCATCAATGTTGGGCAGAATCTCCCTGAGAGGAATGAGCAAAGAATGTCATAATTTTATGGAGTATGTTAATCATCTCTTGTGACATTTCATCGCATGGACTTCCGTGGTAAACTACGCTGTGTGCACAGAAGGTCTCCACAGGAATCATTCTATCCATGCCCAACACCACAATCAAATTTCTTTAATGAGGACAAGTTCCCAGTAATGTCATTCAAGGTGTGCCAAGGTATGACAGTCATCAAAGTCAGGAGGCACCTAGAAATCACAGAGTCCTGTGACATGTAGTCATTTAATCCTGGGTAGTGCACAATTGGTATGTTGATGATAACTTCTCCATTTCCATCAGAAGGCCTCTCATGTGGGAAATAGAAACAATGGAGGAATGTGTGCAAATTGGCCCATAAAATAGCAAACTCAAATTCTCTGGTTTTCCATAAGCTTTATCAAAATTTCTATGGCAATCTGACATCCTTTTTTATTAAGATAATATTTCTCTGTTGACGATAGTAACACTAGACAAGTGGCACCATAATTGATAGTTTGTTCATTATGAATAGGTATGCTTACATCATCTATTCCTTATACATATATCATTTTCTCCATCTTTCTCAAATGTATAAATATGAATGCATCCTTTGATCTTCAAGCATTCCTCCCACTATTCTGTGGAGAAAATGTATCCTGGGCACACTCTTAACAAACAATACTGCTGTGAGACTTGATTTGGTCCTGCATTTGAAGCCTGAAGGCTTAAGCAGTTGTAACAGCAGCATAAACATGAGAGATAGTCCTTATTTAGCGACAATGATGAAATAGTAACTTTGCAACCCAACACACTGATGGGAATGGGACAATTGGTTGCAGTCGCCTTGCCCCGGCCATCTCACCCCAGCCTCCCCATTTCAGCTAACCCACCATGGCCACCCCTCCCCATCAGTCCCTTCCTGGTATCCCCTCCTATCAGCCCCCCAACTGATTCTCCCCAGCCACCCTCTCACACTGCCTCACCCTGGAGGATTCACGGTAGTACAAATTGCCTCGGCAGATTTGCATCACGGGACAATTAGCCCTGCATGTCTCAACTCTTCCCAGAACAAAACCATTTCCAGAAGATCCTTCCCACTGCACCAACCTCCTCCTCCTCTACTGACTCCTGGAATTGGGGCCCATTCCCCATTTTTTTCATCACCTCCCACATGAGAATCACTCTCAGCAAAGAGGGATCGTGGCCATGTGGGTTGCAGACAGTAACAGGCTCTAGGTCAGATCTGCCATCAAGGATGAGAGGGGGGAAATAGGGAAGGGGGGAATGACAGGTAACAGAAGAGGCAACCAGAGACAATGCCTGAACGATCCAAGGACAGAGGCATGGGAACAGAATGCAAAGGGCCACCAAACAGGCCTCAAACTTTAGAAACCAAGAAGACTAATTTTAACCTCATTGGAAACTAACAAGATGACATATGGGGGAGGCCTGGGAAGAGGAAAAATTACATGGTTTATACAGAAATCTTCAGATCTGGCTTTGCTTACGCAGTAACCACTTGACTTTTAGTAAAAGTATACACAACTCTACAAAGAGAGTCAAGGATTTTTCTTTCCTAAATGTCTAAGCTGGGACAGGCCTGACATTCTGTCCACCAGCAAGGCCAGCAAAGGCATTATGCAACCAGTGGTCCCAACTGGAGAGCCATAGATGATGCTTCCTAAATTAGAGGCTCTGTCACTCCAGGAGAGATTGAATTATTTCCCCTCCCAGATAGTTGTACAGAGAGCCCAGTCCTGCCCTGCATTGACAGCAGGATACATCTTGTGGGCCCCTCTTTGCAAACTGCACACCTCAGGCCATGGAATTGATCAGCAAACCGAAGCACTGAATTGGCTGCTGCATGGTGAGAACAGAAGCTGTCTGGCCCATGTGCTCACCCTTTGCATTGAACCAAAGTGGGGCAACTCAAAGGGAGTCAAAAGGCAACCATGATCACTCCTGCCACAGCCTGGGGTATCCAGTGTGCAAAGAAGGGAGCGTGAAACATAGCAGCTAGGGAGGGGTGAATGCCATGGGTCAGCTGGGGTGAGGGGGCCAGGATGAAGTGGATGTAGCCAATTGTCCCAGACTACACATTGACAATGTTCACACATCTGTAAAGCATAAAAAACTGATGTTCTTCATCAATGTTTGGACAGATTCGCTAAGCAAGCACTTCCAGCATGATTTTGGTCGCAGCCACCAGTGGCCTCATTCAATTGTGGTCCCTTGGAATATGGTGGCCGCTTCTGTCATTGCACCATGTGGCCTTGTGACAAAGTGATTCGTTCTGCTTCCCTCTGGCTGTTTGTGCAGCATTGCAGAAAACTCTGGAGCTCCAGCGAAGGTGAAGTTTCAGGTGGGGGTCAACAACGGTGATTTCATTTATTTATTTTATTTTCCGAGTGCAGAACATCTTACAATAAAAGGAGAAAATGTGCTATTTAAAATTGGCCTATTGATCTAAATAAACTAAAAACCAAAAACTATACAATCAATATAAAAATTAAACACAGAAGGAGTTTAAAACCCTTATGTGACATTATACAGGCCCATCCTTGTTCAAAGTTACAAAGGCACTGAAAAAAAGTGACTTATGACTGTTTTTCACACTTACGACCATTGCAGCATTCCCATGGGCATGTGGTCAAAACTTGGGCCCTTGGCAACTGGCTCATATTTATGATGGTTGCAGTGTCCCAGGGTTCTCTTTTCTGACCTTCCAACAAGCCAGGTCAATGGGGAAGCCAGATTCATTTAACAACCATGTCATTAACAGGGGGGCATGGATCTAGTTCACAGGTGGTCACAACTACATCCCATGGACTCTGTCGACATCCTTGGGATCAGCCGGATCAAACTGTTCCTAAATTACTGCGTAAGTCCTTTCCCCAGCCTTCTCCATAGGATCCACACCATGCTTGGCCTCCAACTGGGAAGAGATCCAAGCAATTTTATCAACCAGAATTCCTCTGTGAGTGTGAGAAAAAAAAATTCCCTCACAGTTATTATTATTATTATTATTATTATTATTATTATTATTATTATTATTATTATTATTATTATTATTATTATTATTATTAATCAAATTTCTATACCGCCCTACTCCCGAAGGACTCAGGGCGGTGAACAGCCAAGATAAAATACAGACAATACAAATATTCCCTAACTGTCACTAACTGTCACTAACTGTCAGCATATAAGGAGCTGCTTGCCAGCAGGCTAACCCAGTTCGGGATCAGAGGCAGAGCTGAAGTCCCTAAAGCCTCTCCCTTCTGAGGAGGAAAGGCCCAAACTCCAATCGTGCAGGGCGACTGGAGAAAGAGCTGACAAGATACTTAAGGAAGAGACTGACAACTGATATTCTGTTGAATAGGCTTTGTTTATTTTCGTAAATAAAACAGTTTAGTTTAAAAATCTTCGTGAGGGCTCATTTATTTAATAGATTGTAAACATATAAAGTTACGGTCCACCATCTTTATAACATCCTGTGAGGCCTGAAGGAAAACCTACACATGACCCTTACCCAGAAGGTTCCAGATCATCTTTAAAAAGGCCACGGGTGTCACTCAGTGTTATAAGAAGTGCAAAAAGAATGGAGAAATATTGACATTTTGAGGCTTGTAGTGCCATGAGGTGGGCCTTAATAGAAGCTCTAGCTCAGATAGGTCAAACAAAAGGCCCCTCCCACCCCAGTCCACACACAGGAGGGGACGAGTGCACAGGGTCCAGCAGTGTCTGGCAGTAGTCACAGCCCATGCTGGGCAGGTGGGTCCAAGCACTGGGACTGCCAGGTTGGCCCTCCAAGCAGAAGGGGGAGGCAGAGCCGTGGGGGGAGGCACGTGATCAGGCCTGCTGAATGCACCAGATGGCTGCCCACTCACTCACCCACTCTGTCCCATGGCCATCCCAGCTGGAATGGGGCAGGCAGCTGCATGGTCCTCTTGTAGACCAAATCTCCTGCCTTCCCCCAGGGATCTGCTTCCACCTGCTGCTGCTGCCATCATGGGGCTCAGCCTGTGCTTTCCAAACCTCTTCCTCCAGCTCCACAGACATGTGGGATAAGCCTCTCACCCACTTTCACACCCACAATGGCCTCAGTATATGGGAAGGGCAGGGAGACCCATCCCCAAGAGGCAGCCTGGACTCCCCTCCCTACTCTGCCTTGCCTGAGCCAAGCCCCAGAGCTGACCTACATGCCCCACACCAGCGTACATTGGGACCCCTCAGCCAGGCCACCCCCACCTCACCCCCTGCCTCACCTTCAAGCAGTGGCACCAGCAGAAGCAGAGACCTCCAGCAGGAGCCCCACTGTCCCTCAGCAGCTGTGAAATGCCCTCCAGAGGCTTAGACATGGAGGTTGTTGTGCGGCAAGAAGGTTGGTACAGTACAGGGGTGAAATGCTCCCGGTTCGGACTGGCTTGGGTGAGTAGGTAGCAATGGCGGCAGGCAGTTCGGAGAGCCGGTAGCAAAAATCCCTGCCCCTGCCCCCCGATGCCTAGCTGAGCCACGCGATCATCAGAGCCTTTTTTTTTCTTTTAAATGGCTCTGACGATCCAAGCTCTGACGATCAGGCAACTCAGCTGGGATCGTCAGAGCCTTTTGAAAGCATTTTTTTACATGGTTTTACATGTAAAAAATGGTTTTAAAAGTAAAAAAAAAAAATGGCCACGCCCACCCAATCACATTACCCCCCCCACACACACACCAAGACACGGCAACAGAACCGGTAGTAACAAATTTTAGATTTCACCCCCGGTACAGTAGTAACAATCCCAACTGGTCCTGTGAATGAATTCCAAAAGAGACACCTGGATGACAATTCCTACCCTTAGGCTCCAGCAAGAGAAATTTTCAAATCTAGCCAAAAAAATGCAGTTAATATCCTGAGATTCTTCCTCAAATTCCATTTATGCCTTGTGCCACTATTCCCAAGTAGCCCTCCTATTATCTGACCAAACTAGGGGACCAGCCAAAATCCATCTTGTGTTCAGGGGTCACTTTCATGTAGGTCAACAACACAACTTCCCCATGACTCCACCTGCTCTGTGAATTACAAGAGACACAAACATGTTTTCCATTCTGCTGTATGAAGAGAAGCTGTTACTAAGGGGAGAGGACAATGGCTTTCCCTGCAATTATTAAAAAAAAAAAAAACAGTCATTCTTCATGTATCCCCTGTGGATTTCCAGACACAAAGATCTTCCAGGATAAAACCTGCTTTAAACCATATCTCTGAATTCACCAGATGTGGGGAAGAACATATCAACTTAACCTGCCTTGCAAAGAACTCACTCCTGGGTTTGAAGAGACTCACATCCCTTTGTTTCTCTATGGTCACAGCCCAAACACAGGTAAGAGGAAGCATGGTTGCTATAAATTTGTCCTGGGGACATCCAGGTGGCACAGGTGATGTCCTCCTTTGAAGGAGCAACCTTCAAATCAGTTTCTGCATAAACCTCGATTTCTGTTCTAGGAGGGAAAGTGAGAAGAATGACCAGGCTGGAGTCATTGCTGATGCTTCTGCTGCTCTTCTGGCTCCTGACTCCAACTACAGCAAAGAGGCTGCAAACCATTTGTGTGCTCAGGGATTATATCCAGTTAGAGGAAAGCTCCTATAGGCCTGGTGATCTCATTATTGGTGGGAATTTGCCCTTGGGAGCCATTTACGGGTCTGTTGTCCAAGACTTTAATAAAGTGAATCATCGTTTCCAAATTGGGTAAGTTTCAGCTGGAGGGAAAACATGAAGATACTTATTCTCTTTGCTTTAAATTCAGGGACTTTTTTCCAAAAATACTTCTACTATTTGTACTGTCCTGGTGTCGTTCACATTTATTCTTTTCTCCATAAAGTAGCGAGCTCTTCAAAGAGGCTGGAATTCTCAATCTCTTCATCAGGAAGATGATAAAGAAGAAAAATGAAGAGGGAAGCTGTGCTGGCCTAGTAACGAAGTTGAATTATAATATTAATCTGAACAGAAACTTCTGGTAGAAAGTTCAAATAAAAGCTCAGCACTCTTCAAGTGTTCAGGAGTTACAAAAATCGCTCTCAGTGTTGGAATCAGCACTGCTGATGAATAATGGCCTTTAGTAAATCTTGGAGGTGATCCTCACTGTTTTTCTGTGCTCAGCAATCCTTACCACACCTGAAGAAGCTGCTCCAAGAGAGACTTTAAGTAATTACATTGAAAGTGAAGCAGTTGGAAAGGATTACAGCCACCACAGCAAAGTGAATATGGCAGGGATGATAGAGAGTATAAAACAGTCCATGATATCTATGGAAAAACTTGTCTCCTTTCTCACAATGTCATCCAAGTTTAGCAATGGAAAATCCTCTGAAAAAAAACCCAAACCCATTGAAATTTGGGAGTTTCTGCCCTCAAAAGTCCCCCCAAACAGTGAAGCAAATTCTACAGCCATGTACAAGCTTTCCTGTAATGTTTGCCAATGTATTGCTCACTACAGATTCATCAGCAGTAACTACCAGCAGTTCCTTGCATTGATGTTTGCTGTCTCCGAGGTCAATAAGGATTTTCTTCTGCTCCCCAACATCTCCCTTGGCTTCCACATCTATGCACATTTCCAGACTGAGATATTTATTTCCTTAAACAGCCTCTCCATGCTCTCCTCACGAGGCCAAGTGGTTCCAGGGTACAAATGTGACCAGCAGGATACTTTGCTCTCTGTCATTGGTGATCTCAGTGCCAGGTTCTCAAGGCAGATGGCCTCCATCTTCAGCATCTTTAAGGTCCCACAGGTAAGAGACCTCCACTGGATAAAGTATGGAACAGACAAAGATCAAAACACACACATAAACCAAGAGGAAATTGAAGGTAGTTTGGGGGAGGCACATGAGCCTGTGACTCTCTGTTTATTCTTCATAAAAGGGCAGCCATCATTTTAGTGATATTTATTTCCTGCATCAGGTTGTTGGTTTCTTCTCTTGTCTTCTGACAATCAGTCAAGATGTGGAAGTGGTGGCTCTCCCTAAGAAGGGAAGGAGATGAAGCTTGCCAGGTTGACTGGTGGAGCAAAATCCACACAATGGTGATTTGTAAAGTTGCCATAAGACTTTACTTTGTCTTTGAAAAATGAATTTCACTGTTTTTCAGCTCGGTGTTGGCTTTGAGTTCTCTCAGGGAGAGAGGAGAGTTTATCCTTCCTTCTTCCAGATTAATCCCAAGGAATCTCCTCAGTATGTGCGTTTAGTCCAGCTGCTCCTGTATTTCCAGTGGAACTGGGTTGGGCTTCTGGCCCCTGAAGATGACAGAGGAGAACATTTCATCTCAATTCTGACGCCAATGCTCCAGGAGAAGGAGATCTGCCTGGCCTTCACTGAAAGGTTGAAATTAGATGATCTTCAGATTGGAATAGAAAAAATGCTTCTCAAGTTACAGACTTGGTCAAAAACTGAAGTGATTATTCTGTTTGGAGACTATGGTTGTAGTTACACTGTACAGCCACATTTATATTTACATGAAAAATTGAACAACACAACATTGCAGAATGTTTGGATCTTAACCTCCCATTGGAAACTTAGTTTGCATGAATCTGAAGACACATTGCTATTTCTAAAGCCTTTCCATGGAGTCCTGCATTTTAGGGACCATATCAGGGATGTCTCCGAATTCAGCCATTTCCTCCTGTCTTTAGACCCCTGGAACCCACAAGAAGCCATCTTTCTCCCAGGATTGTGGGAACATGTCTTTCATTGCAAATTCCACAAACTAGGCAAGATCCCTCCAATGGGGACAAAACAATGTACAGGAAAGGAGAATCTGCAGAAACTGCCAAATTACGTTTTTGAAACAAGCATGACAAGTGAAAGTTACAAGATCTACAATGCCATTTATGTTGTGGCACACGCTTTACATGCAATGTTTGGATCCAGAGCCCAACCGACCATGATGAGGCTTGGAAAGAGGATCTCAAATATCCAGTCATGGCAGGTAATTTCTTTGGCTTCCTTTGAGAGGAAGCTTCCCATATGCATTTCTTCAATTACTGATTAAATATCTGCATGTTATTATATCAATGCATATTAAAAACAATTATTAGAAAAATGTGAATTTGTTGGAAGGGTTTAGGGGGGGGGGAAGAGATGCAAGCAAAGCAGCTGTCCATAAGACCCATTGTTGTTGTTATTTTAAAATAATTTTTATTAAACAATTTTGTCTTTAAAAACAACCTAAAAACCAACCACAAATACATAAAAACAAAACTAAACACAGCAAACAATATATGCCATCTAAGGTCATTTTATAGCTTCCTGTATGGACATAAGTATTTTGCTTTTGTGGTTCTCTATTCTATCGTATCTATTTACTTCTCAATAGTAGTATAATAACTTTACATCAATGTATAAATCAAAGTACTGCCCCCTGGGGGGCAGTGGGATGATTTAGGGGAGCGCTAAGAGGCAAGGGGGGCGGCAGGGGGGTGCTAAGAGGCAAGGGGGTGGCAGAGAAGTGCTGGAGGAGGGCTCGTGCGGCATCAGCCATTCCTCCTCCGTGTTCGCAACCTGAAGCTCAGATCATCAGAATAGCTGGCCAGTGCGCATGCGTGCACCAGAACCTGAAAGTTTGTTTCCTGCTGCGCACAAGCCCACTGGGCAGCTCCTCTTACCACACGTACTGAACTGTTGGATGCTTTCTTATTGCTCTCCTTGCTTGCTATCAGTCGCTGCTTGCCCAAACCACCCGGCCCAGGCCCAGCTGCTTTGCTCCTCGCCCACTTGACTGCCGTCGCCTTCCTAATTTTTGGTAAATTGCAGGTGGGCTGCCGCGGGGGGTGAGGGCCTGGTGGGGTGGTATGCCTGGCTGGCTGCTAGTGCTGTGCCATTCAAGAATTTTTCTAATTATTATTTTGTCTGAGGGTATATTACTTTGTTTCCAGTTTTCTGCAAATATGATTCTTGCTGCACTGAGTATGTGTAGTGTGATGTATTGAAGTTTTTTATTCATTTTCGGGTCCAGTATTCCTAATAAAAATAGTTCTGGTTTCAAATCTGTTTTTTGCTCTGTAATTTCTTCCAGCCATTTTTGAATTTTGCACCAATATTTCCTTGTGATGGAGCACATCCACCACATGTGATGGAATGTTCCAAATTTGTAGTTACATCTCCAGCATTTGGGGGATAAATTTGAGTACATTTTGGCCAATCTCGCTGAGGGCAAATGCCATCTATAAAACATTTTATAGAGGTTTTCTTTGTAGGCGACTGCTGTTGTAAGTTTATAGTTCCTTGTCCATAGTTTGTCCCACTGTTCTAATTCTTCCTGTCCTCTACCATCCCCTGAAGTCCATTTAAGCTCATGCCTACTGCTTCAGTGACTCCATCCAGTCCCCTCATTCTCTGTCGTCCCCTTCTTCTTTTGCCTTCAATCTTTCCCAGCATTAGGCTCTTCTCCAGGGAGTCCTTTCTTCTCATTAGATGGCCAAAGTATTTGAGTTTCATCTTCAGGACCTGGCCTTCTAAAGAGCAGTCAGGGTTGATCTCCTCTAGGACTGACTGGTTTGATTGCCTTGCAGTCCAAGGGACTCGCAGGAGTCTTCTCCAGCACCAGAGTTAAAAGGCCTCAATTCTCTGGTGCTCAGCCTTTCTTATGGTCCAACTTTCACAGCCACACATTGCAACTGGGAAAAAGATAGCCTTGACTATACACACTTTTGGTGGCAGGGTGATGTCTCTGCTTTTTAGTAACCTATCTAGATTTGCCATAGCTTTCCTCTCCAGGAGCAAGCATCTTTTAATTTCTTAGCTGCAGTCCCCATCTGCAGTGATCTTGGAGCACAGGAAAACAAAATATGTCACTATCTCCATTTCTTCCCCATCTATTTGACAGGAATTGAGAGGGCCAGATGCCATGATCTTAGTTTTCTTAATGTTCAGTTTCAAGCCAACTTTTGCACTCTCCTTCTTCACCCTCATCAAGAGGCTCTGTAGTTCCTCTTCACTTTCTGCCATTACAGTGGTATCTTCTGAATATCTGAGGTTGTTGATATTTCTCCCAGCAATCTTAATTTTATCTGGTGATTCATCCAGCCCTGCCTTTCTCATGATGTGCTCTGCATGTAAGTTAAATAGGCAGGGTGACAGCCTTGACTAACTCCTTTCTCAATTTTGAACCAATCAGTGGTTCCATGTCTAGTTCTCACTGTTGCTTCTTGATCCCCATATAGGTTTCTCAAGAGACAAGTAAGATGGTCTGGTACTCCCATCTCTTTAAGAACTTGCCACAATTTGCTGTGATCCATACAATCCAAGGCTTTAGCATAGTCAATGAAGCAGAAGTAGATGTTTTCTGGAATTCCTATGCCTATGTTGGCAATTTGATCTCTAGTTCTTCTGCCTCTTCGAAATCCTGCCTGTACTTCTGGTAGTTCTCGATCCACTTACTGCTGGAGCCTAGCTTGTAGGATTTTGAGCAGAACTTTACTAGCATGTGAAATGAGTGCAATGATATGCTAGTTTGAACATTCTTTGGCATTGCCCTTCTTTGGCATTGGAATGTAAACTGACCTTTTCCAATCCTGCGGCCACTGTTGAGTTTTCCAAATTTGCTGACAGATTGAATGTAGCACTTTTGCTGCATTCTCTTTTAAGATTTTGAATAGCTCAGCTGGAATACTGTCACCTCCACTAGCTTTGTTGCTGTTCAGATTTCCTAAGGCCCATTTGACTACACATTCCAGGGTGTCTGGCTCGAGGTCAGTGACCACCCCATTGTGGTTATCAGGGATGTTAAGATTGTTCTTGTATAGTTCCTCTGTGTAATTTTGCCACCTCTTCTTAATCTCTTCTGCCTCTGTTAGGTCCCTGCCATTTTGGTCCTTTATCATGCCCATCTTTGCATGAAACGTTCCCTTCATATCTTCAATTTTCTTGAAGAGATATCTGGTCCTCCCAATTCTATTGTTTTCTTCTACTTCTTTCCACTGTTCATTTAAGAAGGCATTCTTGTCTCTTCTAGCTATTCTCTGGACTTCTGCATTCAATTGGGTGTATCTTCCTCTTTCTCCCTTGCCTGTCAGGGTTCCAAGTAACACCCCCAATGAATGAAAACTCCAAGGCTTGAGTTTCCTTAAAGTTGCATTTTATTAGAGATGTCATATTGGCACATCTGGGAAAACCTGAATCTGAAAGTGTCCAAGTTTTCTCCACCCACAGAAAAGTTCAAGTCCCTGTCCAACACCCACATGTCCATCACATGGTCCAATCAAACATCATTCCAACTGGAGATGCCTCTCTATTCCAGCCTTCCAGATGCAGGGCAAGTTGTCCTTGACTTCTTGAGAAAGGAATGTTAGTATTACTATACATCACCCATGCTCCATACAATCCCCCCTCCCAATTTCCCACAGTAGTAAATGTAGCAGGTCTGAAGGCCTAATACAAAAGATGGCTTCCAGGCCTGACATTGCCTTTCGCTTCCCTTCTTTCTCAGCTATTTATAAAGCTTCCTCAGAGAACATTTTGCTTTCTTGAATTTCTTTTTCTTAGGGATGGTTTTAGTTGCTACCTCTTGTACAATGTTGTGAACCTCCGTCCATAGATCCTCAGGCATTCTGTCTATGAGATCTAATTCCTTAAATCTATTTGTCACCTCTACTGTATATTCATCAGGGATATGATTTAGTTCATTCCTGAGTGCCCTAGTGCTTTCCCCTACTTTCTTCAATTTAAGCCTAAATTTTGCAATGAGAAGCTCGTGATCTGAGCCACAGTCAGTTCCTGGTCTTTTTTTTACTGACTGTAAAGAGTTTCTCCATCTTTGGCTGCAGAGCACATAGTCAGACTGATTTCTGTGTTGACCGTTTGGTGATGTCCATGTGTAGAGTCATCTCTTGGGTTGTTGGAAAGGAGCGTTTGCTATGGCCATCCTATTCTCTTGACAAAATTCTATCAGCCTGTGCCCTGCTTCATTTTGTACTCCAAGGCCAAACTTGCCTGTTATTCCAGTTATTTTTTAGCTTCCTACTTTAGCATTTCAATCCCCCATGATCATAAAGACATCGTTTTTTGGTGTTAATTCTACAAGGTGCTGTAGGGCTTCATAGAACTGGCCAACTTCATCCTCTTCAGCACAATGCTTGCGGCATAGACCTGGACTACTGTGATGTTGAATGAGTTGCCTTGAATTTAAACTGAGATCATTCTGTCATTTTGGAGATTGTATCCCAGTATTGCTTTTCCTACTCTTTTATTGACTATGAAGGCTACTCCATTTCTTCTGAGGGATTCTTGCCCACAGTAGTATACCTGATGGTCATGTGAATTAAATTCACCCATTCCTGTCCATTTTAGTTTGCTGATTCCTAAGATGTCGATGTTCAGTCTTGTCATCTCTTGTTTGACCATGTCCAGCTTGCTTAGATTTATGGATCTTACAATCCAGGTTCCTATGGAGTACAGATATTTACAGCATTGTACTTTCCTTTCACCACCAGATACATCCACAGCTGAGCATTCTTTTGGCTTCGGCCCAGTCGCTTCATTCTTTCTGGCGCTACTACTACTAGCCCTCTGCTCTTCCCCAGTAGCATATTGGACACCTTCCGACCTGAGGGGCTCATCTTCCAGCATCATATCTTTTTGCCTTTTGGTACTACTGTCCAAGGGATTTTCATGGCAAAGATACTGGAGAGGGTTGCCGTTTCCTTCTCCAGTGGATCACGTTTTGTCAGAGCTCTCTACTATGACCTGTCCATCTTGGGTGGCCCTGAATGGCATAGCTCATAGCTTCATTGAGCTACGCAAGCCCCTTTGCCACAAAAAGAAAATAATCCATAAAGAGGGCCATAACCGTAGCTCTAACTAAATACTCCTACTTCTAAAGGTCTCTTTTATTTCAGATTCTTGCCTATTTGAGGAATGTGCAGTTCAACAACAGTGCTGGAGATGAGGTCTCCTTCTCAGAAGATGGACTGGGATCTGCACATTATGATCTTTTGAATTGGGTTCTCCTCCCGAATCGATCCTTTGTTCCCATAAAAGTTGGGCAAGTAAATACTAAGGCTGCCCCAGGCCAAGATTTCACCATTAACTCTGATGGAATCGTCTGGGCCAGAAAGGTGAGCTGCAAGGAAATGCTGTAACTGCAGGGAAAGAGTCATTCTCTTCCTGAGATGCAGAACATCTTTCTACCTTGAAAAATAATCAATTGGGTCAGAAATCATGACAGTCATTTGGTGAAAAATATGCTTTGCGTGTAACACACTTGAGGTCTGATTTGTGTCATTCCACAAAGGGTTAGGCTTGTGAACAACATCTGCTTGAAACGTAGGATGCAATTAGAGCAAGCAACAGTGATGTCTATGGACCAGTTATGCTCAGTTGTATCCTCATAGTTCTTTCTTTTAGAAATGCTCTCATCCCATCATAAACCTTCCTCTGCAGGTTGAGATTCCAGATCCAATCTCCCACATCCATGGGGGTGTCAGGAATGCCACTGGTCTGATTACCTCAGGGCTGTTCTTGATTTCTGATAGACAGTGGCAATCTATTTCTTTAGAAGAGATTCTGAACACAGAAGTAGGAACAAGGAAGGGAAATAGGAATGGGGAAAACAATGAATGCAGCTGGTTCATTGCTTAGGTCATCTCAAGTGTTTCTCTTTTCTCTTTCAGAAGGTGCCCTTTGCCAGGTGTGGAAGGAAGAGGTGCCATGCAGGAGAGAGGAGAAGAGTTCCAGAGGGCAAGCAGGTTTGCTGCTACCAATGTGATGCTTGTCCAGAAGGGACCATTTCTAATCAGACAGGTAGAGCAGACTTCAAATGTTAATCTTTCAGGATCAAAGAAGACATTCATTAAGTCATTTTTTTGTTATTGTTATCATTTTTGATAAGAGTGACATTTAATCATATCTTTCAGCAAAACATTTCAGTTTAAAGATCTAAATTGCCTTGGCCACAGAGGCCACCTTTCCCGATCCCCAGAAGTTCCATGCAGGATATCTTTAGGGCAGAATCTAACATCTAATTGCAAAAACCGCATTCCAATCTATCCTGAGGAAGTGGGGTATGCGGACCAAGCTTTAATTTTTATTATTCAGAATATGCTCCTTTGTCAGCACTATCAACCTCTGAGGAAATAGACCTACCAGGGAAAGAGGACATTTATCTATCAATGTGTCTTTGATAGAGCAGGGGGCAGTAAAAAATGTCTGAATGAACAGATTTGAGGTACAAAGCAGAGAGATTAAGGCAGGGATGATATACACACAAACAAAACAGCAGCCTTTCTGGATAACAGATATATTGTTCTTCTGTGGGTTCCATTAGAAAATAGGAGAAAAAACAGGCAGGAAACTCAAATTTCAAATTCCATCAGTCATGGAAGTGCACAGTGAATGTATAGATGGACCTGAACAAATCTTTGTCTCTGCCTAATCTCTCCCCAGGATCATCATAAATGGAGGATGATTTGCCCTTTTTGATATACCATAAATTGTACAGGGAGTCCTTTCATCATTCCCTTTGTAGACAGGCCAACAGCAGAAAGAGGAAGTCATATCACCTCTGTAGGAGGGATAATGCATATGGCGGATACCCCTGAAATTCTTAGCCAAACACTCTTGATTTCAGATGCAGCTCACTGTGAACCCTGCCCAGAAGACCAATTTCCCAACAAGGACAAGGACCAATGCATTGCCAAGAAGATCCACTTCCTTGCCTATCAAGACACCCTGGGATACATTTTAGTTTTTCTTGCTCTCTTTTTCTCTCTGATCACTTCTGCAGTCCTGGTGATTTTCTATAAACATCATGACACACCGATTGTCAAGGCCAACAACCGAGATCTCACTTACATTCTCCTGGTCTCCCTCCTGCTCTGCTTCCTCTGCTCCTTTCTCTTCATTGGTCAACCAGGGAAGATCACTTGTCTTATACAACAATCTGCCTTTGCCATTCTCTTTTCCCTGGCAGTTTCTGCTGTGTTGGCAAAAACTGTCATGGTGGTTCTGGCCTTCATGGCTACCAAACCAGGGAACAAGACAAGGAAACTCTTAGGAAAACCATTGACCAACTCCATTGTCCTAGCCTGTCCCCTGATCCAAGCCCTTCTTTGTGCCACCTGGCTGGTAACCTCTCCTCCGTTTCCCAGCTGTGACTTTCACTCCTTGTTTGGAGAGATCATCTTGGAATGTAAGGAAGGCTCAGCTTTAATGTTTTACACTGTCTTTGCCTATCTGGGTTTTCTGGCCTTCAGCAGTTTCACAGTGGCATTTCTAGCTAGGAAATTGCCTGACAGCTTTAATGAAGCGAAATTCATTACTTTTAGCATGCTGGTCTTTTGCTGTGTTTGGATCACTTTCCTCCCCACCTACCTGAGCACCAAAGGGAAGTTCATGGTGGCCGTGGAGATCTTCTCCATTTTGGCCTCTGGAGCTGCTCTCTTGGCTTGTATCTTTTTTCCCTAAATGCTACATTATTGTGCTGAGGCCAGATCTGAATTGTAGAGAAAATATAGTAAGAAACAAAAATGTCTAACTCATGCAAAGATTGGCCTCATTTATATTTGTCTTTCAGACATATTTAGAATCTGATTTAAAAAAAAAAAAAAGTTGACAACAAGCAGGAACTTGTCCATTAAAGAATTCCTTATCAAGTTCTACAACTGGTTACATGTCAGGTCTCATAGATCTCTATCGGGAAAGTACCATTCTGGCGGGAGGGGGAGGCTGGTGTGAGATTCTTTGTGCAGGGTTTCATTTACTTTGCTTGGCTGTACCTTGTGGGAAACAGGGAGGGGGAAAGGAATGCGCTTTGAGCCATCTGCTTTATCTCACCACTAGAAACATGAAACAGTAGAAAATGTTCACAGCTCAGGTTTAGATTGTGGCAGTGGTTTGTTTTCCAATGAGATTTGATTATTGGTTTTCCGTCCTGCATTTCATTCCACAGTGGGTTTTGGATGGAGGGGGCCTGAAGGATTAAGCAGTAGTAATAGTCACACAAACATTACAATTGGTTCTTCTTGAGCAATGATGATGAAAAAGTAACATTCCAACTTATCACATTGACAACATTTGAATGTTTGTGAAGCATACAAAAAACTGAAGTCATGATTCTTGCAACCGTTTCACTTTGCAAACACTTCCGACATGATTTTCAAAGCAGCCACCATTGATCCCGTTTAATTATGGTCACTTAGAAAATAGTGAGCACTTCTGTAATTGTGCCATGCAGCGGTGTTTGATGGTTGAACACATTATAGACCACCAAAAGGTCATATTGAGCCAGAATGGATGCTCTGGCCTCATCCTGCTCCTTCCAAAGTTCATCTAAAAGTGCAACCCATGCCATTTCCATCCCATTAAAGGCCTGAACTTTCACAGAAATCAGGATTTATCAAAGTTCCACTAAAATTGTCCAGTATGGTAGGACCCAGGAATTGTTTCTTGAGTATTAGCCAAACCAAGTAATCCTTCATAGGTGGGTGAACACACCCATCTTTCAAGGATGAATTCATGCTGGGTATCTCTCAACTGTAGCTTTGTTCCCAAGAACTCCTGACTTTCTGCCTCCACTCTTCCACCCCTCTTGTCTCCATCACCTCTGTTGCTCTCATGCAAGTTGACTCTCCACTGCTCAATTTCGTTCTGTTTAACAAACTTAACCTATTGGAGGAGTGGCAGAACCTGGGCATGGAGTTAAAAGAGGAATCAGCCTAAAGTCTCTACATAGCCACAAATAAACTAAGTCCAATCCCTCATGAATTCCATTAACCCTTAGTGCTAAACATTAATTGAGAAAGTTACTGCTCGTATGATGAGAAATTAATCAGTCTAGTTGGAAGTTCATGTCTGATCCAAATGTTTTGCACCTGACAGAACATTTACAAAGACCTAGCTGGCCAAAGTCAAGGCCATCACCATAGAAACCAGTAATGACCAGAGGGAATGACTTCTATGACCCGCAAAATTGATTCGTTGGGGACTGTGACTGATGACACACCTTGGGGGGAGGGGGAAACAGGGTCAGAGGCAAGACATAAATTGAGTGAAATTGGCTTCACTTGGTCTGTGCTGACATGATGCACTTAATAAACAACTGGATTTTCCTTGAAACTTTGCTTAAGGCTCTTGCTCTTATTAGGCATTGGTCGGAACCCTGACAGCCAATCCATCAGGCTGATTGAAGAAAGGGGATCCCTTGGGTATTCTGGCATTGGAACAAAGCCTCTACCACTTACTACCTTGAAAGGGGTTAGTTCTGTGCTACTGTGAACAGCATTATTGACCCGACCTCAGCGAATGGCAAGAGATCTCCCGAATGGGACTGCTGGTAGTTCACGTAACACCTCAGGTATTGTTCTACCATGGCGTTCAGTCTCTCTACCCTCCCATTGTTGGTCAGATGAAAGATCAAGCTAAGGCCTTGGGATGACCCAATGGACCGCAGGAACTCCCTCCAGAATTTAGCCATGATCTGCACTGTGATTTATTTGTTATTTATTTATTGGTTCGATTTATATGCTGTCCTTCTCCGGAGACTCAGGGCAGCTTACAATGCGTTAAGCAATAGCCTTCATACTTCTGTATATACCTGCTTAGTATACCTGCTTTTGGCCCCCACTAAGTGGAGACTTATTTTCCAAGCAGGCACGCTTCTTTCTTGAGATAGGTACCATTCTGCTCCTTGAGCAGAAACTATTAGTCCAGGAAGATCCTAGAGTGAAGAAGAGTCCTAAGCATTACAGTTCAATGTCATGATGAACCAAAGATGAAAAATTCCACTTCTGGGAGAACCAATCATGCACAGCTGCCTGTTTTTGCTAGGATTCAAACTGAGACTCTCCCTTCCCATCCAACCTTCATGCACGAGGGCAAAACCTTCATAGCACCGCTTGGTCAATCGGTGGTTGTACAACTGAATATCATCAGCATACAAATGATACCTGACCTCAAACTGAAAAGGCTTTCCAGATGGATCCTGAAAGTCAATGGATTTGGCTCAGTCTCACTCCTGCAACCAACACTGAATGGAACCACCTTCAGGTGAAGGAGAGACTCACCTAACACTATATACCCATTCTTTGTTATCCCAGTTTCTGATTTCATCCACTGCCATGTGGTTATTAAAAAAATGGTTCTTCCATCCAAGCATTGGCATGACTGCTCACAGTTACAAGGGTACAACTGATAGTTGTATGCCACCAAACCCCATGACTCTCACACTAGCTGACCAACTATGGTCCAGGCCAAACTCCATCTTGTTTCCAGGGGTTCAGTTTCATGGAGGTCAGATTCACAACTTCAGCATGACTCCCTCTATCCTGTGCATTACAAGACACGTAAACATGTTTTTCCATTCTGGTGAATGAGAAGCTGGGTAGAAGAATTGCTTTTCCTTGCAATTATCAGAAGTACAGTAATTCATAGCGTGTCCCCTGTGGATTTCTCGATACAAAATCTTACAAAATAAACCCTGCTTTAAAAAAAATATCTCTGAGTTCTTCAGATGAAGGCAGAAGATGTCACCTTAGGCTGCCTTGCAAAGAGCTAATTCCTGGGTTTCAGGAGATTTGAATGCCTTTGTTTCCTCTATGCTCATGGCCCAAAGACAGGTAAGATGAAGCATTGTTGCTATAAATTTATCCTGGTGCCATCCAGGTGACACAGGTGGTGTCTGCTGTACTAATGTTCCAGTGAGATTTCAGGAGCAACCTTCAAATGAGTTTCTGCACAAAGTTTTTTTTTCTGTTCTAGGAGGGAAGAAGACAAGAAAGATGCGGCAGGAGTCATGCTACTGCTGATGCCCTTCCTGCTTCTATCTCCAACTTCTCTGAAAAGGCTGCAAACCATACGTGTGTGAAGAAAGACTGGGCAGGAGTTATGCTACTTCTGATGCTGATGCTCTTCTGGCCACTGGCTCCAACTACAGCAAAGAGGCTGCAAACCACGTGTGTGTTAAGGGATTATATCATATTAGATAGAAGCTACTACAGGCCTGGTGATCTCATTATTGGTGGGAATTTGCCCTTGGGAATCATTAACGAGTCTCCTGTCATAGACTTTAATACAGTGAAGCTTGTTTTAATAATTGGGTAAGTTTCAGCTGAAGGGGAAACATGGAGATAAATTGTTTCTTTGCTTTACATTCAGGGACTTCTTTCAAAAAATACTTCTAGTGTTTTGAACTGTCCTGGTGTAGTGCATATTTTGTGCTTTTCTTGATAAATTAGGAAGCTCTCCAAATAGGCTGGAATTCTCAATCTCTTCATCAGGAAGATGATAAACAGCAAAAAATGAAGAGGGAAGCTGTGCTGGCCTAGTGAAGAAGTCAAATTATATTAATCTGAACTGTAACTTCTGGCAGAAAATTCAAATAAAAGCTCAACACGCTTAAACTGTTCAGGAATTACAAAAATCCCTCTCAACATTGGAATCATCATTGCTGATGAATAATAGTCTTCAGTAAAACTTTGAGGTGACTCCCACTGTAGTCCTCTGCTCAGCAATCTTTACCACACCTGAAGAAGCTGCTCCAAGAGGGACCTTAAATAATTATGGTGAAAGGGGATCAGATGAAAAGTATTTCACCCTCTGCAGCAAAGTGAATATGGCAGGGATGATAGAGAGTATAAAACAGTCCATGATATCTATGAAAAGGTTTCTCTCCTTTATCACAAAGACATCAAAGTTTAGCCAAGGGAAATCCTTTGGGGGGGAAAACCCCAACCCAATGAAATTTGGAGTTTCGGCCCTCAAAGGTCCCCCCAAACAGTGAAGCAAATTCTACAGCCATGCACAAGCTTTCCTGTAATGTTCTCCAATGTTTTTCTCATTACAGATTCACCACCAGTAACTACCAGCAGTTCCTTGCATTGATGTTTGCTGTCTCCGAGGTCAATAAGGATTTTATTATTCTTCCCAACATCACCCTTGGATTCCACATCTGCCGCCATTTCCAGAGGGAGATATTTATTTCCTTAAACAGCCTCTCCATACTCTCCTCACAAGGCCAAGTGGTTCCAGGGTACAAATGTCACCTGCAGGACTCTCTGCTGTCCATCATTGGTGGTCTCAGTGCCAAGTCCTCAAGACTGATGGCCTCCATCTTCAGCATCTTTAACATCCCACAAGTAAGAGAGCTCCATTGGAATAGACAGAGATCAAAACATACAAGATGAAACTAAAAGTAGTTTTTTTGTGGGGTGGGAGCATATAATGAGCTTGTCGCCCTTAGATTACTCTTTATTAAAGGGTAGGCATCATTTTAGTGCCATTTATTCTCTGTATCAGGTTGTTGGTTTCTTCTCTTGTTTTGTGACGTACCACAACCAATAAAAATGGCTAAGAAGGGAAGAAGATGAAGTTTGCCAGTCAAACTGAGTCAATCTGAGGGCCATCAGCCACACAATGGTAACTACTAAAGACAACATAAAACTTTTACTTTGTCTTTGAAAAAGAATCTCTTTGTAGTCAAGGGATGCATATTGCATGGTGGCCACATATGCAGATACAATCTCATTACGAGAAAGATTTTAAAATGTATGGTTTTAACAAAGAATTGAAAGTATCTCTGCAGACTTAGATGAACTCACAGAGACTGTAACGTCATATGTCAGCTTCTGTGAAGACCTATGTGTACCCACCAAGAACTTGCGAATATACAGTAACAACAAACCTTGGTTCACAGCTAAACTTAAGCAACTACGTCGTTCCAAAGAGGGAGCCTACAGAAAAGGTGATAAAATGCTGTACAATCAGGCCAGAAATGTATTAACAAGGGAGATCAGAGCAGCAAAAAGAAGCTACTCTGGAAAGCTAAGGAATCAGTTCTCAACAAATGAACAAGGAAACATGTGGAAAACTCTTAAAAATATTGCAAACCTCCTTCCCAGGCTGAAGGAAATCAGCAACTGGCAGATGACCTGAATGTGTTTTACTGCAGGTTTGAAAGGAAACTACAGTCGCCTATCTCCACAATTCCCATTTCAGACACACCAACAACAGCCAAGCCTCCTACAACTGACCCCATCCCATTGGGTTCACAACCCCTCGTGATCACAGAAAAGGAAGTGCAAGACCTATTTCACAGACAAAAGCCAGGAAAAGTTCCAGGCCCAGACAAGATAACTCCTTCTTGCTTAAAAGTCTGTGCTGACCAATTGGCCCCCATCTTCACCCGTTTATTCAATAAATCACTAGAGATGTGCTATGTTCCTTCTTGCTTCAAACACTCCACTATCATCCCAGTGCTGAAGAAGCCCTCCATCAAGGAACTGAATGACTACAGACCACTTGCTCTAACATCTGTAGTCATGGGAACCTTTGAAAGGCTAGCGCTGTCCCACTTGAAAACCATCACGGATCCACTGTTAGACCCCTTGCAATTTGCATACCGAGCAATAGAATACTATTGTAAACATTTGGATTATGACTTCTTAAGAAACAATTGTACCCAGACTACACACTGTTTGATGGAAATTGAATTTTTATATGTTATATAAATAAAATAAATAAAACATGAAAAAAACCCCAAAACTTTTACTTTGTCTTTGAAAAAAGAATCTCTTTTTCTCCAGCTCGGTGTTGGCTTTGAGTTTTCTCAGGGAGAGAGAAGAGTTTATCCTTCCTTCTTCCGGATTAATCCCAGGGAATCTCCTCAGTATGTGGGTTTAGTCCAGCTGCTCCTGCATTTCCAGTGGAACTGGGTTGGTCTTCTGGCCCCTGAAGATGACAGGGGAGAACATATCATCTCAACTCTGACGCCAATGCTCCAGGAGAAGGAGATCTGCCTGGCCTTCACTCTAATGCTGAAATTAGATAATATTAAAATTGCTCAGAAGACATTTATTCTCAATTTCCGCACCTTGTCTAATACAGAAGTGTTTATTCTGTTTGCAGACTCAGTTGTTATCCTCACTGTAATAGGAACAGAAATTCTTTTTAAAAAACTCGGAATAGTATCATTTCGGAAAGTTTATATCTTCACTTCACATTGGAAACTTGGCATGAAAGAAGCTGAACACACATTGCAATATATAAAGTTTTTTCATGGAGTCTTGCATTTTAGGGACCACTCCAGGGATGTCTCTGAATTCACCAACTTCCTCCTGTCTTTAGACCCCTTGAACCCCCAAGGAGACGTCTTTCTCCCTCCATGGTGGGAATTTGTCTTTGGCTGCAAGTTCCATAAATCAGGAGAGATCCCTTCAAAGGGAGAAAAACAATGCACAGGAAAGGAGAATCTGGAGAATGTGCCCAATTATACTATTGAAAAAAGAATGACAGGAGAAAGTTACAATATCTACAATGCTGTTTATGCTCTGGCACAAGCTTTACATGTAATGTATGGATCCAGAGTTCAACCGACCATGATGAGGCTTGGAAAGAGGATCTCAGATGTCCAATCATGGCAGGTAATTTCTGTGGCTTTTGACTCAGTCCACAGATGCTTTAATTGGAAGCTCCCCATATGAATTTCTTCAGTTACTGATTAAATGTCTTCATACTCCCATACCAGTTAATCTGAGACCCTGCACTTTTTTTTAGTTTACCATTTGTTGTGCTACTCAGCTTGTTGTGTGAAAACAGCTTCTGATTAAGAAAGGATGAAAACTAACCAAGGAGAGAAGCAAACTAGAACTAAGGAGAAATTTCTTAAGGAATGGTTTACCTTTAGAAGCTGTGGGTGCCCCATTTCTGGAGTCATTGAAAAAGAGACAGGATGGCCACTTGTCTAAAAGTGTAGAGGGTCTGTTGCTTGAGCAGGGGGTTGGACTAGAAGACCTCCAATGTCCCTTCCAATACTGTGATTCTGTTTCTATGACAACCACAGCACAGAGCAAGATTCAAAGGGGTCCTAATGGGTTCCTGGTCTGAAATTCATCAGAATTTTCTGCATCAAAGCCTGAAATGTTGGACCTCTCTGAATAGTGACATGACCAACCAGGTGACATGACCAACCAGGTGACATGACCAACCAGGTCAGATGCTTCCTTCCACATGGTCCAGTTGATCAAACCTGGTTCCTGCTTTCTGCTGCCTTTATCAATGATCGAGAAAATCAGCAGAATTTTCCATGGTTCTGATAGAAATAATTTATTCATTTCAAACATTCATTTATCAGATAACAAGAACTTGGGACAAAGGAACTATTGAAAAGTGCATGTAGCCAAGTCTCACAAGAGAAAAAGACTAAAATTATATTTAAATTGTGGAACTAAAATTCTGTTTTGATCAAATTGGAGTTGAAAATCATGCCCAGTGATAATTTTTAGTTTTAGAGTTAAATACATCTGATTCCTCAGATCGCTACCAAGAGATGAAACTAACTTCTCAAATATAAATTCATCTTCTCACGATGTCCATTATGTGATGATAGAAGCCACAATGTCTCATTTGTAGCTCTAGCCCAAATACTCCGATTTATGAAGGTCTCCTTTCTTTCAGATTCTTCCCTATTTGAGGAATGTGCAGTTCAACAACAGTGCTGGAGAGGAAGTCTCCTTCTCAGAAGATGGACTAGGATCTGCTCGTTATGATCTTCTCAACTGGGTTTTCTTCCCCAATCGATCTTTTGTCCCCATGAAAGTTGGGCAAGTACATCCTGAGGCTCCCCCAGGCCAGGATTTCATCATTAACTCTGATGGAATTGTCTGGGCGACAAAGGTGAGCTGCAAGGAAATGTTGTAAGTTCATAGAAAGATTCATTCTTTTCTTGAGATGCAGAAATTCTTTCTAATTTGAAAAATATTCAGTTGAGTTAGAAATTATGGCAGTCATTTGGTGAAAAATCTGCTTTGAGGTCTGATTTATATCATTCCAGAAAGGGTTAGGCTTGGGAACATCATCTGCTTAAAATGCAGAATACAATTACAGCAAGCAACAGTGATTTCCATAGAACATTGATGCTCAATTTCTGGTTCTTTCTTTTAGAAATGCTTTAGTTCAGTCACAAGCCTTCCTCTGAAGATTGAGATCCCAGTTCCAATCTTCCACATTCATAAATGTGTCAGGACTGTTCTTGATTTCTGATTGAGAGTGGCAAAGTATTTTTTTAGAAGAGAATCTGAACATAGAAGTAGGAATAAGGAAGGGAAATAGGAACGGGAAAAGACTGAATTCAGCAAGTTCATTGCTTAGGCCATCTCAAGCATTTCTCTTTTCTCTTTTAGAAGGTGCCGTTTGCCAGGTGTGGCATGAAGAGGTGCCATGCAGGAGAGAGGAGGAGTGTTCCAGAGGGCAAACCAGTTTGTTGCTACCAATGTGACCCTTGTCCAGAAGGGACCATTTCTAATCAGACAGGTAGAGTGTCAGCGGACCAACTAGCGAACCCAACAAAAGGAGGCACTCTCAGGAACTTTGTAATTCCCAAAGCAAAACATTATTGGATACACCATTTCGGTACTAAAGAATCAAAACCAGCTCTAGTTTTTCCGATGCAAGGCCTACATGGTTAAACAATAGCTTCTCCTTCTCCCCACCCCTGGCTGTTCACATTGTCCAATTATGAATCGTCCTTTTCTTTTGAGAACAGTTCACTTCTTTGCTGGACACCTTCAGCAGTGGCCTTGGTAGGTTCTTGGCTCTCACTGTCTGTCTCTGGAGCATCTGCACTTTTTTATCATCCTTCTCTCCCAGTTCTTTGGCAAATCGAATAGTGATAAGACTCAAATGTTTCAAAAGCTGATATAGAGCAGACATCAAATGTAAATCTTCCAGGATCAAAGAAGACATTGAATCAAGTTTTTGTTATTGTTGTCATTTGTGTTGTTATTGATATGCACTCCTACTTTTCAGCAGAACCTTACAGTAAATTGCCCTACATGAGAGGACATTTCCTCATCCTCAGCAATTACTTGCAGAATAGATTTAGGGCACAATTTGTGAATCCCCAATATGCAATTCTACTCCTAATCTAATATCCAACAGGTAAAACCAACTTCCAATCTTTTCCTGAAGAAGTGGTGTATATGGTTAAGCATTAATTTATATCATTTGGAGTGTGATTCTTTTGGCAGCTCCATCAACCTCTGAGGAAATAGACCTGCCAGAGAAAGAGGAGATCCATCTATTTATGTCTCTTTAATAGAATAGGAGCAATCAAATAAGTCTGAATGAACACATTTGAAGCACAAAGCAGAGAGATTAAGGCAGGGATCATATACACACAAACAAAACAGCAGCATTTCTGGATCGGTCAATTTTCTCTGTGTTCCATTATAAAGTAGGGGGAAAAACAGGCAGGAACCTCAAACTGAAAGCCACATTACTCGTGGAAGTGCATAGTGAATGGATAGCTGGAACTGGATACATCCTTGTCTCTGGATAATCTATCCCCAGGATCATCATAAATAAAAGACAATTTGCTGTTTTTGATTCCCCAAAAATTGCACAGCGGCCGGTTTCACTCCCTTTGTGCGTAGGACAATAGCAGAAAGGCAACACTCATATCTTCTCTGCAGGAGGGATAATGGTAGATGTCCCTGAAATTCTTAAATAGACTCTTGATTTCAGATGCAGCTCACTGTGAACCCTGCCCAGAAGACCAATATCCCAACAAGGACAACGACCAATGCATTGCCAAGAAGATCCACTTCCTTGCCTATGAGGACACCCTGGGCTACATCTTAGTTTTCCTTGCTCTTTTCCTCTCTGTGATTACATTTGCAGTCCTGCTTATTTTTTATAAACATCATGACACACCAGTTGTCAAGGCCAACAACCGAGATCTCACCTACATCCTCCTGGTCTCCCTCCTGCTCTGCTTCCTCTGCTCCTTTCTTTTCATTGGTCAACCAGGGAAGATCACCTGTCTCTTCCAACAATCTGCCTTTGCCATTCTCTTTTCTCTTGCAGTTTCCTCTGTGTTGGCAAAAACTGTCATGGTGGTTCTGGCCTTCATGGCCACCAAGCCAGGGAGCAAGACAAGGAAATTCTTAGGAAAACCACTGACCAACTCCATTGTCTTAGCCTGTCCCCTGATCCAAGCAGTCCTTTGTGCTACCTGGCTGGGAACCTTTCCCCGTTTCTCAACTTGGACTTCCACTCCTTGTTTGGAGAGATCATCTTGGAATGTAAGCAAGGCTCAGCTGTAATGTTTTGCGGTGTCCTCTCTTACCTAGGACTTTTGGCCCTTGTCAGTTTCATAGTGGCATTTCTAGCTAGGAAATTGCCTGATAGTTTTAATGAAGCCAAGTTCATTACTTTTAGCATGCTGATCTTTTGCAGTGTTTGGATCTCCTTTCTCCCTACCTACCTGAGCACCAAAGGGAAGTCCATGGTGGCTGTGGAGATCTTCTCCATTTTGGCCTCTGGAGCTGCTCTCTTGGCTTGTATCTTTTTCCCCAAATGCTACATTATTCTACTGAGGCCCAATCTGAATTGCAGAGAAAATATAGTAAGAAACAAGAGTATCTAACTAATGCAAGGATTAGCCTCATTTATATTTGTCTTGGTGGCAGGTTTAGAATGTGATAAGATTTCTAATAAATAATAACATGAAGGAGAAATTTGTCCATAAAGGAATTCCTTATCAAGTGCTGCAATTCATTATAGTATTCCTGTGGTCAATCTTTTGTTTTTCATGTTTTTAAAGTGTCCTTAGTGAGGTCCAGGGCTCTGTATGGAAGGAAAACCTGTTGTTAATGATGCATTTTTTATTTTGGATATTTCTAAGTTTGTATGGCAAAGGAAAAAAACCCAAAATTAGATACAAGCTACTGCAAGATGCTAAGGAAAAGGGGGGGTTGGGTTTTCCAGACCTGAAATTGTATTTTGAGGAATGTTGTCTGGCCTGGTTAAAAGAGTGGGTGAACCTCCAGAATAAGAGGCTACTTGAATTAGAGGGGCATGAATTAAGGTTTGGTTATTTATGGTATGATAAAGTTAAAGTTAATGTTGATTTTAATAATCACTTTGCGAGACGTGCCATACTAAGAGTTTGGAATAAATATAAAACAAGGTTCTATACGAAGTTTCCTCTTTGTATGTCCCCCCAAGAAGCTTTTTTAAGAAAAGAAATGGTGGTGAATCCCGACTGGACGTATGGTAAAATATTATCTTTCAACTCTGGTGAACCTAAATTAAAGTTGAGGGAAGAACTTGAATTAGAAGGTTATGTTTGCCATTGGTTTACATATCAAGAACTGAAAGAAAAGTTTAAATCAAATAAAAAGAGTTGTGGGTTTGATTTTGCTAAAAATGAATTGGAAATATTACTATGTGGTAGTGATTAACATATTATTGCTAAGATTTATAAAATGTTATTGAAATTGAATTTGGAAAGTGAACATGTAAAACATTGTATGATTCACTGGGTAAGGAATTTTGGATATAATGTGATGCTTGAACAATAGAAAATATGTGGATAAAAGGTTTAAAATTTACACTAGACTATAATGAAGATGATATATCGCTGGCATTTAACACCGGATAAGTTATCCAGAATGTATAAAGGTAGTTCAAATGAAAATTGGAAGTGTAAAAGAAAGAAGGAACTTTTTCCCATTTATGGTGGACATATGATAAAGCAAAGAAATTTTAGATTATAATTATAATACAGAATATTCTTCAAATGAAAATAAAAATCAAACCAGAAACTTTTCCTTTGAGTTTAATGGGAAAAGACTTGGAGAAAATTTTTGATCATATATATATATATATATATATATATACACATATTGACAGCAGCAAGACTATTATATGCACAGAAATAGAAGGACACTTAGATTCCCACTGTGGATGAATGGCTACATAAGCCATTGGAGTTACCCCTTAGAGAGGACAATTTACTGTTAAATAATTGGTAAATGAGAATAATAATGTAATAAACAGTTAAATAAGAAAATGTGGGATAGAGGATTAAGCACAAAAGATTCATAACCGATCAATACACTTTCTGTAATTATAATGGATGACAATTGTTTTATGTTTTAAGTTTTGTTTAAAAAAAAAAATTCAAAAAAAAAAAAAAGAAGCCGTTGGAGTTGGTAGAAGTGGCAAAATTGATCATTTTGGTTAAAGGAAAGAATATAAGTACCTTTCTTTCCACATGGAAACAGCTTCCGGATTTTGTGCTTGAAGTGAAAAAAAATGAAACTTTGATTTTGGCTTTTACCAATTAAATTGATATGTTTTTTTAGAAATGGTTCGCCTATATTATTATGGAAAAAGAAAAAGTTGTGGTTTGATATTAATGCTTTTTTTTACTGCAACAGAGGGAGTCGGAAGTCCATGTTTCTTCTTTTCTTTTCCCCAATTTCTCCTCACTTTCTCCCCGTTTCCCCCTCACACACAGTGTGTCTTCCTATTTACTTTTGCATTTTGTATTTTATTTTATAACCTAATAAAAAGCGTTAAACTGCAAAAAGATGTGTTTTATATTTCAAAGAGGATGCCATGGAGGACTTTCAATGTGACAACCCAAACCTTGAGTTGGACACGGATGCAAAGCAGAAACCAATGCAGCTTGTAAAACACGGCTATTCCATGTGACATTCTAGGGGGTAGATAAAATTGTCCACCCTGCTTCCTTCAGCACCAGCTGTAGCTTCCAAATGCTCTTCAAAGGAAGCCCTACGTAGAGCACATTGTGTGAATTCAAATGCAAGAGGACCAGGGCATGAGTGACTGAGAACAGGGAATCACGATCAGGGAACAGAGAAGCAGCTGGGACTCCCCTCCCCTCTCTGCCCCACCTGAACCCAGCTCCAGAGCTGACCCACATGCCATGCACTCATGTATTTCGGGGGCCCTGCAGCCAGGCCACTCCCGCTTAGCTTCCTGTCTTGCCTTGCAGCAGTGGCACCAGCAGCCAGGATCAGGAGGCAAGTAGGCCTGGGCATCCCCTCAGGGAAGTGGGGCTGGGCAGTAGAGTCCTGGTGCCCTGGGAATTCAAGTGTCGGGTACTTGCTGCCCAGGGCCCCAGGCAGCCCATGTCCTGCTGCAATCCAGGAAATGCCATGTGACCTAAGAGGATCGGTGAGGCTTTGCCAGTGGATCAGGGCCTGGCACCAACCCTGGTCCCACCCCCAACATGAGGGATGTTGAGCACCCATGCCCACACTGGCCATGCCCACCCAGGCAGCTGCCACTGAGTAAGAAGCGGTAGCATGAGAAGCGCCAGCGGTGATGAGGTGGCAGTGGAAAGGATGGGTGTGCTGGGGCTTCTGTCCCCCCCCCAGGAATGGGTCCACACCAGAAGCCTGCTCATGTGGGGAGACAGGGGACCCCCGGCTCGTCCATCCTTTCAGCCACCCCCCCCCCCATTTCCCCTGGGGGTGGCGGTTCTCGCGTTGCTGCAGAGGGCTTGCCGGGAAACCCAGCACCCAGTGGGGAGGAGCCCAGGCAAGGCTGCATGTTCGGAGCTTCCCCAGTTGGCACATGGCGGGGCCGAGAGCACTGCCGCCAGCCGGGGAACAGCTGTCTCGCCAGGGAACAGTTCAGTATCTGGTTGTCCTCCGGTAAGAGGTGCACCAGCCCCCTTGGAAAAGTGGAGAGTGCATGCACAGGAGGGTGCATGCACAGTGTGGGGCACATGCGTGGGGGGAGGGTCATGTGCACATGTGCAAATGGAGTGCAACGCCAAAAAGGTTTGCCATCACTGGCCTAGAGCAGGGGTGGGCAATTGTGGCTCTTTTACAACCTGTGGACTTCAACTCCCAGAATTCCTGACAGCCAAGCTGGCTCAGGAATTCTGGGAGTTGAAGTCCACAGGTCATAAAGGGGCCACATTTGCCCACCCCTGCACTAATGCAAAACCTTGATAGCACTGCTTGGTCAATCATTGGTTGAACTGAATATCATCAGCATATGATGATACCGGATCTCAAACTGAGAAGGCTGTTCAGATGCACCCTGAAAGTCAATGGATTTGGCTCAGTCTCTCTCCTGCGACCAACACCCAATGGAACCACCTTCAGATGAAGGAGAGACTCACATAACAGAATGCACCCATGCCGTTTACCCCAGTTTCTGATTTCATCCCCCTGTCAAGTCTTTGTTAAAACTGGTTATTCCATCCAAGCATTGGCATGACTGCTCACAGCTACAAGGGTACAACCGATTCTCATGTGCCACCAAACCACATTAGCACTCATACTAGCTGACCAACTATGGCACAGGCCAAACTCTCTCTGGTCAGTTTCATGGAGGTCTAATTCACAACTTCACCAACTTCCATCTGCTCTGTGCATTACAAGAAACACAAACATGTTTTTCCATCCTGGTGAATAAAAAATTATGGCTACTCGGGTAGAACAATTGCTTTTCTTTGCAATTATCTGAAGTACAGTAATTCTTAGTGTGTCCCCTGTGGATTTCTAGATACAGAAACTTCCAAGATAAAACCTGCTTTAAAAATATCTCTGAGTTCTCCAAATGGGGGACAGAACGTATCACCTTAGCCTGCCTTGCAAAGAACTCACTCCTGGGTTTGAAGAGACTCACATGCCTTTGTTTCCTCCATGGTCACAGCCCAAACACAGGTAAGAGGAAGCATTGTTGATATAAATTTGTCCTGGTGCCATCCAGGTGGCACAGGTGGTCTCTGATCTGCTAAAGTTCCAGTGAGATTTCAGGAGAAACCTTCAAATCAGTTTCTGCATAAACCTTGATTTCTGTTCTAGGAGGGAAGGTGAGAAGAATGACCGGGCAGGAGTCATGCTACTGTTGATGCTAATGCTTCTGCTGCTTTCCTGGCTCCAGGCTCCAACTACAGCAAAGAGGCTGCAAACCATGTGTGTGCTCTGGAATTATATTAAGTTGGATGAAAACTACTATAAGCCTGGTGATCTCATTATTGGTGGGAATTTGCCCTTGGGAGCCATTATAACGTCTCCTGTCCTTGACTTTAATGCTTTGGAGCTTGATTTAGTAAATGAGTAAGTTTCAGCTGAAGGGGATACATGCATATAAATCGTTTCTTTGCTTTACATTCAGGGAATTTTTTTAAAAAAATACTTCTAGTATTTGTACTATCCTGGTGTACTGCACATTTTATGCTTTTTTTGATAAATTAGCAAGGTCTTCAAATAGTCTGGAATTCTCAATCTCTTCATCAGAAAGATGTTAATCAACAAAAATGAAGAGGGAAGCAGTGCTGGCCTAGTGAAGAAGTCAAATTATAATATTAATCTGAACAGTAACTAGAGGTAGAAAATTCAAATAAAAGCTCAACACTCTTCAAGTGTTCAGGAGTTACAAAAAATCCCTCTTCATTTTGGAATCAGTATTGCTCATGTATTCAGTAAACCTATGAGGTTACCCCCACTCTAGTCCTGTTCTCAGCAATCTTTACCACACCTGAAGAA
Source organism: Pantherophis guttatus (assembly GCF_059756535.1). NCBI lineage: Eukaryota > Metazoa > Chordata > Lepidosauria > Squamata > Colubridae > Pantherophis > Pantherophis guttatus. Next base: position 7,016,815 of record NC_142063.1, read on the forward strand.
GCTGCTCCAAGAGAGACCTTAAATAGTAATGGTGAAAGTTGGAAAGGATTACAGCCACTGGAGCAAAGTGAATATATCTATAACTGTCTGGTTTGGTTCTGCAACCCAACAAGACAGACACAGACTTCAGAAGATAATTAGAACTGCAGAAAAACCATTGCTACCAAGCTGCCTTCCATTGAAGACCTGTATACTGCATGAGTCAAAAAGAGGGCTGTGAAAATATTGACAGACCCCTCGTATCCTGGACATAAACAGTTTCAACTCCTACCCTCAAAATGATGCTGTAGAGCACTGCACTCAGAACAACTAGACACAAGGACAGTTTTTCCCCGAATGCCATGTTATCAGAGCTTCATCACTTGAGACTATCACAAAGAGACTGTACTGCCATTTGTCAGGAATGGTGTAGGGTCTCCTGCTAGAGTGGGGTGGGGGGTTTGGACTAGATGACCTATAAGGTCCCTTCCCACTCTGTTAATCTGTTAAATCTGCCATCACCCTGCTAAACAAATAATTCCCTCAACACTGTCAAGCTATTCACTAAATCTGCATTACTATTAATCTTCTCATCATTCCTACCACCCATCTCCTCCCACTTATGACTGTATGACTGTAACCTTGTGGCCTTATGATTCATATTGACTGTTTCCTAATATGATTTGATTGCTAATTTGTACCCTATGACTATCATTAAGTGTTGTACCTTTTGATTCTTGAAGAATGTATATTTTCTTTTATGTACACTGACAGCGTATGCATCAGGACAAATTCCTTGTGTGTCCAATCACACTTGACCAATAAAGAATTCTAATCCTTTCTATTCTAATATGGCAGGGATGATAGAGAGTATAAAACAGTCCATGATATCTATGGAAAAGCTTGTCTCCTTTCTCACAAAATCACCCAGGTGATTTCAAGGAAAATCCTTTGAAAAAAACCCAAACCCAATGAAATTTGGGAGTTTCTGCCCCCAAAGTCCCTCCAAACAGTGAAGCAAATTCTACAGCCATGCACAAGCTTTCCTGTAATGTTCTCCAATGTTTTTCTCACTACAGATACACCACCAGTAACTACCAGCAGTTCCTTGCATTGATGTTTGCTGTTTCCGAGGTCAATAAGGATTTTCTTCTGCTCCCCAACATCACCCTTGGATTCCACATCTACTGCCATTTCCAGAGGGAGATATTTATTTCTTTAAACAGCCTCTCCATGCTCTCCTCACGAGGCCAAGTAGTTCCAGGGTACAAATGTAACCATCCGGACATACTGCTGTCCGTCATTGGGGGTCTCAGTGCCAAATTCTCAAGGCTGATGTCCTCCATCTTCAGCATCTTTAAGCTCCCACAGGTAAGAGAGCTCCACTAGATACAGTATGGAATAGACAAAGATCAAAAGCACACACAGAAGCCAAAGATGAAGCTAAAAGTATTTTTTTGTGGTGTGGGGGCATATAATGAGTTTGTGACTCTTAGATTATCCTTTATTAAAGGGTAGCCATCATTTTGGTGCCATTTATTCTCTGTATCAGCTTGTTGCTTTCTTCTCTTGTCTTCTGACAACCAATAAAAATGGCTAAAAAGGGAAGAAGATGAAGTTTGCCTGTCAAAGTGAGTCAGCCTGACTGGAGGCCATCATTCATACAATGATCATTACTAAAGTCAACAGAAAACTTTTACTTTGTCTTTGAAAAAAGAATCTCTTTTTCTCCAGCTCGGTGTTGGCTTTGAGTTCTCTCAGGGAGAGAGAAGAGTTTATCCTTCCTTCTTCCGGATTAATCCCAAGGAATCTCCTCAGTATGTGGGTTTAGTGCAGCTGCTCCTGTATTTCCAGTGGAACTGGGTTGGTCTTCTGGTCCCTGAAGATGACAGGGGAGAACATTTCGTCTCAACTCTGACACCAATGCTCCAGGAAAAGGAGATCTGCCTGGCCTTCACTGAAAGGTTGAAATTGGATGATATTCAAATCACTCTGAAGAAGTTAATTTTCAATTTCATTACCTGGTTTAAAACAGAAGTGTTTATTATATTTGCAGACTCAGCTGTTACTCTCAGTCTAGCAGGGACAATATATTATATGGAAAAATTTGAAAAGGTATCAATAAGGAAGGTTTGTATCCTCACTTCCCATTGGAAAATTGGTCAAAAAGAATCAGAACAAACATTGCGATATATATTTTTTTTTCATGGGGTCGTACATTTTAGGGACCACTCCAGGGATGTCTCTGAATTCAGCAACTTCCTCTTGTCCTTAGACCCCTTGAACCCCCAAGGAGATGTCTTTCTCCTTCTATGGTGGGAACAGGTCTTTGGCTGCAAGATCCATAAATCAGGAAAGATCCCTCCAAAGGGGGAAAAACAATGTACAGGAAAGGAGAATCTGCAGAATCTGCCCAATTACACTTTTGAAAAAAGAATGACAGGAGAAAGTTACAATATCTACAATGCTGTTTATGCTCTGGCACACACTTTGCATGCAATGTATGGATCCAGAGTTCAACCGACCACAATGAAGTTTGGAAAGAGGATCTCAGATGTCCAGTCATGGCAGGTAATTTCTGTGGCACTTAAATTGGAAGCTCCCCATATGAATCTCTTCAGTCCCTGATTAAATGTCTGTGTACTCCCATACCAATTCATCTGAGACTCTGTCCTTTTTTTTTTTAGTTTACCATTTGTTGTGGTACTCAGCTTGCTGTGTGAAAACAGCTTCTGATAAATAATGGATGGAAACTAACCAAGGAGAGAAGCAACCTAGAACTAAGGAGAAATTTCTTAAGGAACAGTTTCCTTTTAGAACTTGTGGGTGCCCCATTTCTGGAGTCATTTAAGGAGAGACAGGATAGCCCCTTGTCTAAAACTGTAGAGGGTCTGTTGCTTGAGCAGGGGGTTGGACTAGAAGACCTCCAATGTCCCTTCCAATACTGTGGTTCTGTTTCTATGACAACCACAGCACAAAGCAAGATTCAAAGTGATCCTAATGGGTTCCTGGTCTGAAATTCACCAGAATGTTCTGTATCAAAGGCTAAAATGTTGGACCTCTCTGAATAGTGACCAACCAGGTCAGATGCTTCCTTCCACATGGCCCAGTAGATCAAACCTGGTTCCTGCCTTCTGCTGCCTTTGACAATGAGCCAGAGAAAATCAGTGGAATTTTCCATGGTTCCGATAGAAATGATTTATTCATTTCAAACATTCATGTATCAGTTAAGAAGGCCTTTGGCCAAAGGAACTATTGGAAAGTGCAAGTAGCCAAGGATCACCAAAGGAAAATCCTAAAATTAAATTTAGATTGTGGAACTAAAATTCTTGTGTTTTGATGAAATTTCAGTTGGAGGTCATGCCCAGTGATAAAGGGGAAACTTTTAGTTTCAAAGTTAAATACACCTGATTCCTCAGATCGCCACCAAGAGATGGAACTAGCTTCTCAAATATAAACCCATCTTCTCAAGATGGCCATTATGTGATGATAGAAGCAATGATGTCTCATAGGAAGCTTTAGCCCCAATACTCCTATTTCTGAAGGTCTCCTTTTTTTCAGATTCTTCCCTATTTGAGGAATGTGCAGTTCAACAACAGTGCTGGAGAGGAAGTCTCCTTCTCAGAAGATGGACTGGGATCTGCTCGTTATGATCTTCTCAACTGGGTTTTCTTCCCCAATCAATCTTTTGTCCCCATGAAAGTTGGGCAAGTAAATCCTGAGGCTCCCCCAGGCCAGGATTTCACCTTTAACTCTGATGGAATTGTCTGGGCCACAAAGGTGAGCTGCACGGAAATATTATAAATTCAGGGAAAGATTCATTCTCTTCCTGAGATACAGAACATCTTTCTAACTTGAAAAATAATAAATTGTGTCAGAAATCATGGCAGTCATTTGGTGAAAAATCTGCTTTGCATTAAACACATTTGATTTGTGTCATTCCACAAAGGGTTAAGCTTGGGAACAACATCTGCTTGAAATGCAGGATGAAAGTTGTTGTAGCGCGGGAATAACGAGAGGCACAAGCAAGCTAGTGACAACAGCTCTTTAATTCAGGGTGAGACTTCAGCAAAGAACACAGGCAACAGCCCTCCTTATATACAGTTCTGAAATAACCATTAACCAATCACAAACATTCTACCATTCAAATCTCCTGCACAAAACGGATACATACATAACAAAAGTACAGCAAGCAACAGAGATTTCCATGAACTATTGATGCTCAGCAGTATCCTCATGGTTCTTTCTTTTATAATCACTGTAGTTCAGTCACAAGCCTTCCTCCACATGGATCTCAGTTCCAATATCCCATGTCCATGGAGGGATAAGGAATTCCACTGGCCTGAATTCCCCAGGAGCTGTTCCTGGTTTCTGATAGATGGTGGTAATGTATTTCTTTAGAAGAGAATCTTCACATAGAAGTAGGAACAAGAAAGGGAAATAGGAATGGGGGAAAGAATGAATGTAACATGTTCAATACTTAGGACAGCTCAAGTGTTTCTCTTTCAGAAGGAGCCCTTTGCCAGGTGTGGAAGGAAGAGGTGCCATGCAGGAGAGAGGAGAAGAGTTCCAGAGGGAAAGCCGGTTTGCTGCTACCACTGTGACGCTTGTCCAGAAGGGACTGTTTCTAATCAGACAGGTAGAGCAGACATCAAATCTAAATCTTCCAAAATCAAGGAAGACATTAAATCACTAAATCAATTGTTTTTGTTATTGTCATTTCTGATGAGATTGACATCCACTCCTACTTTTCAGCAGAACCTTTCAGTAATCTGCCCTGGCCACAGAGGACACCTTTCCTAATCCTCAGCAATCTCTTGTAGAAGAAATTTAGGCACAATTTGTGAATCCCCAACATGCATTTCTACTCCTAATCTAATAACCAACGTGTAAAACCAGCTTCCAATCTTTTCCTGAAGAAGTGGTGTGTGTAGTTAAGCTTTATCATTTAGAGTGTGATTCTTTTGGCAGCCCCATCAACCTCTGAGGAAATAGACCTGCCAGAGAAAGGGGAGATCCATCTATTTATGTCTCTTTGGTAGATCAGGAGGGAGACAAAAAAAAAAAGAGACAGACTGAATGAACACATTTGAAGTACCAAGCAGAGAGGTTAAGGCTATCAGGTTAAGGGAGAAGGTACACACCAGCAAAACAGCAGAACTCACTGATAACAGATCTGCCATTCTTCTGTGGGTTCCATTATAAAATGGGAGAAAAAAATCTCAATCTCAATCTCAAACTGAAAGCCATATTACTCTTGGAATTGCACAGTTAATGGACAGCTGGAACTGAGTAAATCCTTGTCTCTGGCTAATCTATCCCCAGGATCATCATAAATGAAGAATGATTGGCTCTTTTTGCAGTCCCATAAATTGCAGTGGTGTAGTTCAGTATTCCCTTGGTGGGTAGGTCACCAGCAGAAAGGCAACACTCATAGCAGGAGGGATAATGGTAGATGCCTCTGAAAGAGCCTGTAGTACAGTGGACTAAAGCACTGTAATTAACATCTGCTGCTTGCAATTACTGCAAGTTCAAATCTCACCAGGCTCAAGGTTGACTCAGCATTCCATCCTTTCAAAGATAGGTAAAAATAAGCTGACTTTGAATAAATATACAAAAGTATGAAGGCTATTGCTTAACGCATTGTAAACCGCCCTGAGTCTCCGGAGAAGGGCGGCATATAAATTAAACAAAAAAAAATTCTTAAATAGACTCTTGATTTCAGATGCAGCTCACTGTGATCCCTGCCCAGAAGACCAATTTCCCAACAAAGACAGGGTCCACTGCATTACCAAGAAGATCCACTTCCTTGCCTATCAAGAAACCCTGGGATACATTTTAGTTTTTCTCACGCTTTTCCTCTCTGGGATCACTTCTGCAGTCCTGGTGATTTTCTATAAATATCATGACACACCAATTGTCAAGGCCAACAACCGAGATCTCACCTACATCCTCCTGGTCTCCCTCCTGCTCTGCTTCCTCTGCTCCTTCCTTTTCATTGGTCAACCAGGAAAGATCACCTGTCTCTTCCAACAATCTGCCTTTGCCATCGTCTTTTCCCTTGCAGTTTCCACTATTTTGGCAAAGACTGTCATGGTGGTTCTGGCCTTCATGGCCACCAAGCCAGGGAACAAGACAAGGAAACTCTTAGGAAAACCACTGACCAACTCCATTGTCATAGCCTGTCCCCTGATCCAAGCAGTCCTTTGTGCCACCTGGCTGGTAACCTCCCCTCCGTTTCCCAACTTGGACTTCCACTCCTTGTTTGGAGAGACCATCTTGGAATGTAAAGAAGGCTCAGCTCTAATGTTTTACGGTGTCCTCTCTTACCTAGGACTTTTGGCCCTTGTCAGTTTCACAGTGGCATTTCTAGCTAGGAAATTGCCTGATAGTTTTAACGAAGCCAAGTTCATTACTTTTAGCATGCTGGTCTTTTGCAGTGTTTGGATCTCCTTCCTCCCCACCTACTTGAGCACCAAAGGGAAGTCCATGGTGGCTGTGGAGATCTTCTCCATTTTGGCCTCTGGAGCTGCTCTCTTGGCTTGTATCTTTTTCCCCAAATGCTACATTATTCTGCTGAGACCCAATCTGAATTGCAGAGAAAATATAGTAAGAAACAAGAATTTGTAACTAATGCAAGAAGCGGTCTCATTTATATTTGTCTTTGAGGGATGTGTAGAATGTGATTTTTTTAAAAAATTAAAATATGTTGAGAAGGAGGAGGAACTTGTCCATTAAAGAATTCCTTATCAAGTTCTGCAACTGGTTACAATTTACCTGTGGTCAGCAACTATCATCTAGTCTTTGTTTATCGTGCTTTCAAAATGTGCTCAGTGATGTTCAGTGCCCTGATTTGAAATCTTGTTTATTAAGATGTGTTTATTATTACAATAAATTTTCTCATTTTATTCCTTTTAATTTAGTTCATCTTTAAAGTTAATATTTTAAATGGATGGGTTCAATATTAGTGTTGCTAAGTAAACATGGTTGTTTCTTTAGATATTTGAGGCTTTATAGAATTCCCTACACCATTCAATTCTTTTTGAAGTGGTAAAGTTTAAATCCTGTTCGCATCCAGGTCTGCTGTACTTCCTCATCAAGGTCAGGCAGAATTTGCCTTAGATCAGGGGTGTCAAATTCATGTCGTCACATCAGTATCACATCATGTATCGGGACTTTTCCTCCTTTGCTAAACCGAGCACGGGTGTGGCCAGTGTGTGACGCATCTGGCCCACAGACCAGGAGTTTAGTGCCTTACATGAATGAGCAAAGTATGTTATAACTGTATGCAGTATGTTAATCATTTCTTGTGACATGTCAGTTTTTTTACTTTCTTGATAACCATGATGCTCTATGAGACCTGTGTATAAAGAGCTTCTAGACAGGAATAATTCAACCCATGCCTAGGATTGCAATCAAATGTTCTTAATGAATATATGTTCCCAATAAGATCATCCAGGGCATGAGCGTCATCCCAGCTTCCTAACTAAAGTCAGGAGCCATTTGCCAATCACACAGTCCTGTGACATGTAGTTATTTAAGGTGATAACCAGCACCTTGAATGGGGCCTTGGAGGCACCTGGGAGCCATGATAGCTCATGGAACAAAAGTATATCCTGGGTGAATCTAAAAATGTCTGATATTGTGAGCCCCACTTCATTTTGGACCAGCTATAGTTTTCAAGGGGTCTTCAAGGGTAACTCCAAGGGGAGAACATTGCAGTAGTCCAGATGGGAAGTGAACAAGGTATGACTGAGTTGGAGCAGGACCACCAACTCTGGTTAGTGCACAATTGGTATGTTGATTATAACATCTCCATTTCCATCAGATGGCATGTGAGGAACAGAAACATAGGAAAAATGTGTGGAAATTGGCCCAAATTGGCAAACTTGAAATCTCTGGTTTTCAAAAAAAAAAAAAAAAAAACTTTATCAAAATTCCTATGGCAACGTAACTAATATGTTTTTTTTATTACGAGAATATTTTTTTTGATGAAGATAGTAACAGTAGAAGGGTGGAGAAATAACAAGAGATTTGTTAATTACAAATATGTATGCTTACATCATCTATTACTTATGCATATATGATCTTCTCCTATCTAAAATGGAAAAGTCTGAGTGCATCCTTTGGTCTTCAAGAGTTTCTGCTATTAATTTCCAGACAGGATTTATCCAGCTTGCACCCTTAACAATAAAAACTACTGTGGGACGTGATTATTGGTTTACGGTGCTGCATTTCATCCTACTGTTTTTTTGGGAGGGAGGGGGCCTGAAGGATTAAGCAGTTGTCATAGCCCCACAAGCATTACAAATAGTCCTTATTGAGCAATGATGATGAAAAAGTAACTTTGCAACCTATCCACATTGACAACATTCACAGGTATGTAAAGCATACAAAAACTCAAGGCATAATTGTTGCAACAGTTTCACTTAGCAAACACTCCTGGAATGATTTTTGGAAACAGCCACCAGCAAACTCCATTCAATTGTGATCAGCTGGAAAATGGTGGCCACTTCTGTAATTCTGCAATGCAGCCATGTGACCAAGTGACCCATTCTGCTGCCCTCATGCGGTCTATGCAGCGTTGCAGAAATTGCTCACGCTGGGTGGAGTTTCAGGTGGGTGTCAATATCAGTGATTTTTGGCCTATGGCAGTGGTTCTCAGCATGTGGTCCGCTGACCCTGGGGTGCCATAACATCATAAAAAGGGGTCTATGAAGGCTTGAAGAAATGTTATGATTTAAATCTTGACTTAAGTGTTGGAGAGTGGTAGCCATGGTCCATGGTCACAAGAGATATTTGAAGGGGGCCCCGTAGTAACGACAATGTTGAGAATCACTGGCTTCTTAGCTTGGTATTTTGCTGGGGTTGAGTTAGTGAAGTATTTAAGCATTGATTAGGCTCATTGTTTAGGCTAACCCCACAGTCAACTGTGAAATGCCTTCCAGAGCCCCAGGCATTGAGGTTGCTCTGCAGCAGGAAGGTTGGTACAGTGGCAATGATCCCAACTGGTCCTCTGAATGAATCTTCAAGAAAGGAAATTCAGACCTGCCAATTTGGGGAGCAGCACCCCAAAAGACCAAAAGAGACACCCAGATGATAATTGCTACCCTTAGGCTACAGCAACAGAAATTTGCAAGTCTTGCCAAAAAATTGCAGTTAATATCCTGAGATGCTTCCTCAAATTATATTTCTGCCTTGTGCCACTATTCCCAAGTAGCACTCCGATTATCTGACCCAACTAGGGCATAAGCCAAAATTTATTTGTTTGTTTATTTTATTTGTTTATATTTATATACCACCCTTCTCCTGAAGGACTCGGGGCGGTGAACAGCCAACAGATAAAACACAAGTAATACAAAATTTTAAAACAGTATTAAAATCCAATTAAATTAATTTGGCCCACAATTAAAAACACCCCTGAATTAAGACCGATAATTAACAATTTAAGAATTAAAACAATTTAAAAGAGTTAGACCAGCCCGGCTTGTTGGAATAAAAATGTCTTTAGGGAATGGCGAAAGGTGCGAAGATCCAGGATCCGCCGTATCTCCGGGGGCAGCTCATTCCAGAGGGTAGGTGCCCCCACAGAGAAGGCTCTCCCCCTGGGGGCCGCCAGTCAACATTGTTTGACTGATGGCACCCTGAGGAGCCCCTCTCTGTAGAAGCATACTGGTCAGTGGGAGACTATCGGTGGCAAAAGGCGGTCTCATAAATACCCGGGTCCTAAGCCATGGAGCGCTCTAAAGGCAGTAACCAATACCTTGAAGCGCACCTGGAAGACCACCGGGAGCCAGTGCAGCTCGTGCAGGAGAGGTGTTACATGGGAGTGCCGAGTCACCCCCATAACCACCCGCACGGCCACATTCTGGACCAGCTGGGGCCTCCCGGTGCTCCTCAAGGGGAGCCCCATGTAGAGAGCATTACAGTAGTCCAGGCAGTAGTCCATCTTGAGCGCAGGGGTCACTTTCATGTAGGTCAACTAGACAGCTTCCCCATGACTCCATCTGCTCTGTGAATTACAAGAGACACAAAGATGTTTTCCATTCTGCTGCATGAAGAGAAGCTGTTGCTAAGGGGACAGGACAATGGCTTTTCCCTGCAATTATCACAAGAACAGTTATTCTTCATTTATCCCCTGTGGATTTCCAGACACAAAGATCTTCCAGGATGAAATTTGTTTAAAAATTATCTCTGAGTTCACCAGATGGGGGGCAGAACGTGTCACCTTAGCCTGCCTTGCAAAGAGCTCACTCCTGGGTTTGAAGAGACTCCCATGCCTTTGTTTCCTCTATGGTCACAGCCCAAACACAGGTAAGAGAAGCATTGTTGATATAAATTTGTCCTGGGGACATCCAGGTGGCACAGGTGATGTCCTCCTTTGAAGGAGCAACCTTCAAATCAGTTTCTGCATAAACCTTGATTTCTCTTCTAGGAGGGAAAGTGAGAAGAATGACCGGGCAGGAGTCATGCTACTGCGGATGCTGATGCTCTTCTGGCTCCTGGCTCCAACTACATCAAAGAGGCTGCAAACAATATGTGTGCTCAGGGATTATATCCAGTTAGCACAAAGCCACTATAGGCCTGGTGATCTCATTATTGGTGGGAATTTGCCCTTTGGAACTACTTTAAAATCTCCTGTCCCAGATTTTAATACTATGAATCTTCTTGTACATAATGCGTAAGTTTCAGTTGGAGGAGAAACATACATATAAATGGTCTCTTTGCTTTTAATTCTGGGATCCCTTTCAGAAATAATTCTTCTAGTATTTTGCACTGTCCTAGTGTAGTTCACATTTTGTGTTTTTCTCAATAAACTACCAAGCTGTTAAAATGGGGTAGAATTCTCAGCCCCTTAACAAGAAGATGATAAACAGCAAAAATGAAGAGGGAACCTGTGCTCACCTACTGAAGAAGTCAAATATTAATATTAATTAATTAATTAATATTAATTGATATTAATATTAATCTGAACAGTAACTTTTGGTAGAAAACTGAAATAGAAGATAAATCCTCTTCCAGTGTTCAGGAGTTACAAAAATCCCTCTCAGTGTTGGAATCAGCATTTTTCATTAATATTGGCCTTCAGTGAATCTGAGGTCAGCCCACATTGTAGTCCTGTACTCAGCAGCACTTACCACACCTGAAGAAGCTGCTCCCAGACAGACCTTAAATAATTACGGTGAAAGGGGAGCAGATGGAAAGAATTACAGCCACTGCAGCAAAGTGAATATGGCAGGGATGACAGAGGGATAAAAAATGGTCCATGATATTGATGGAAAAACTTGTCTCTTTTCTCACAAAGCCATCCTAGTTTAGACAAAAAATCCTTTTAAAAAACCCCAAACCCTATAAGATTTGGGAATTGGTGCTCCAAAGCCCTCCCCCCCAATAGTGAAGCAACTCTATTAGTATACACAATTTTTCCTGTAATGTTCTCCAATATTATTCTCACTACAGGATCATCTCCAGTAACTACCAGAAGTTCCTTGCATTGATGTTTGTTGTCTCTGAGGTCAATAAGGATTTTCTTCTGCTCCCCAACATCACCCTTGGCTTCCACATCTATTTCCATTGCCAGAGAGAGATGAATATTTCCATAAACAGTCTCTCCATGCTCTCCTCACAAGGCCAAGTGGTTCCAGGTTACAAATGTGACCAGCAGGACACTTTGCTGTCTGTCATTGGGGGTTTCCGCTCCAAATCCTCAAGGCAGATGGCCTCCATCTTCAGCATCTTTAAGGTCCCACAGGTAAAAGAGCTCCGTTGGTTACAATATGGAGTAGAGTAAACAAAGATCACAAGCACACACATAAGCAAAATGAAACTAAAGGTAGTTTGGGGGATCATGAGCCTGTGAGTCTTTGTTTATTCTTCATAAAAGGGTAGCCATCACTTTAGTGACATTTATTCTCTGTATCAGGTTGTTGGTTTCTTCTCTTGTCTTCTGACGTACCACAACCAGTCAAGATGTGGAAGTGGTGGCTCTCCCTAAGAAGGGAAGGAGATGAAGCTTGCCACTCAGAGTGAGTCAGCCTGACTGGTGGAGCAAAAGCCACACAATGGAGACTTCTAAAGTTGCCCTAAGGCTTTACTTTATCTTTGAAAGATGAATCTCTTTTTCTCCAGCTCGTGGTTGGCTTTGAGTTCTCTCAGGGAGAGAGAAGAGTTTATCCTTCCTTTTTCTGGATTAATCCCAAGGAATCTCCTCAGTATGTGGGTTTAGTCCAGCTGCTCCTATATTTCCAGTGGAACTGGGTTGGTCTTATGGCCCCTCAAGATGAGAGGGGAGAACGTTTCATCTCAACTCTAATGCCAATGCTCAAGGAGAAGGAGATCTGCCTGGCCTTCACTAAAAGGTTGAAATCAGATGATCTGGAGATGATAGTGAAAAAATTATTTCTCAATTTCCAGACTTGGTCAAAAACTGAAGTGATTATTCTGTTTGGAAACCCCAATTGTAGTGTCAGTGTACAGACAATTTTGTTTTTCCAGAAAAAATCAAAGAAGAAAACATTTCAGAATGTTTGGATCTTAACCTCCCATTGGAAACTTAGTGCGAAGGAATCTGAAGAGACCTTGCTATTTCTAAAGTCTTTCCATGGAGCCTTGCATTTCAGGGACCACACCGGGGATGTCTCAGAATTCAGCCATTTTGTTCTGTCTTTAGACCCCTTGAACTCACAAGGGGATGTATTTCTTTGTCCATGGTGGCAAAAGACCTTTCGTTGCAAGATGTACAAACCAGGCAAGATCCCTCCAAAGGGGGAAAAACAATGTACAGGAAAGGAGAAGGTACAGAATCTGCCAAATTACATTTTTGAAAGAAGCATGACAGCTGAAAGTTACAATATCTATAATGCCATTTATGCTGTGGCACACACTTTACATGCAATGTATGGATCCAGAGTGCGACCGACCGTGATGAGGCTTGGAAAGAGGATCTCCAATGTCCAGTCATGGCAGGTAATTTCTGTGGCTTCCTTAGAAAGGAAAACATATTAAAAGCAATTATTAGAAAGATATGAATAATGTTTTGTTGGAAGAGTTTGGAGAGGGGGGAGAAGAGAAATAAACCAAATGAGCTGTCCATAAGATCCATAGAAGAAAGACCTTCGTAAAGTCCTGAAAGGCTTCAATGGTTGCCAGAGTTTCAGGAGGGAACCATGACAGGGAGTAGATGTCAGCTGAGAGCAAAAGAACAATCTGGCTGTGTTTGAGAAAGAAGCTTCCAGAAGTCAGTAGAAGTCCTAGTTGGCATATTTGCAGAACATCCTCTGTTGCCCTGGAACCCAAATCCAACTTGTAGAAAGACACTCAATTTGTTTTAACCTTGATTTATGTTTCTATAGTTTAACATCCTATGTGACCCCACCCAATTTGTCCAGTTTTACATTTATTGCACTGCTCAGGTTGTTATGTGAATGCAGAAAGTCTTGGTTCACCTGAGCACATATAGCAGGACTCAAAATAGTCTTAATGGGTTGTTTGTCTCAAACCCATCAGACTTTTCTGCATTAATGTATAGACATTGAACTTCTCTGAACAGTGGGGAGAAAAACCAAGGCAAGCCTTTCCTTTTCCTTGACTCCATTTCATCAAACATGGTTTCTGCATTATGCTCTTTTCAATTCTCATGCAGAGAAAATCAGAGGAATTGTACTCTGTTACCATACAAATTATTTAATCGTTGCTAAAGTGAATTGATCAGTTACAAGACCCCAGGACAAAGTAAGTATTTAAAACCACATGTAACCAAGTATTACAGGAGAAACAGCATATACGACCTTGTAGACGACCCTCATTCTGTCAAGGACCTTGGAGTACTCATCTCAAATGATCTAAGTGCCAGAGTTTACTGTAACAACATTGCTAAAAAGGCATTAAGAGTTGTTAATCTAATCTTGCGAAGCTTCTCTCCAGTAATATTGTACTGCAACCTGGGACATACAAAACCTTTTTTAGACAATTCTCAAATACAGCTCATCTGCCTGGAACCCGCACTGTATATCAGACATTAATACAATTGAACAAGTCCAGAGATATTTCATGAGAAGAGTACTCCACTCCTCTGCTCAGAACAGAATATTTTATGCAACCAGGCTCAAAATCTAGGGATTAGACAATTTAGAACTATACCGTCTTTGGTCTGACCTAAGCGTAGTACACAAAATTATCTGCTATAATGTCCTCCCTGTCAATGACTATTTCAGCTTCAACCGCAATAATACACCAGCACACAATAGATACAAACTCAAGGTAAACCGCTCCAAACTCAATTGTGTAAAATACGACTTCAGCAACAGAGTGCTCAATGCCTGGAATGCACTACCTGACTCTGTGGTTACTTCCCCAAACCCCCAAAACTTTGTCCTTAGATTTTCTACTGTTGACCTCACCCCATTTCTAAGAGGTCTATAAGGGGCGTGCATAAGCGAACCAATGTGCCTACAGTCACTGTCATAATGTCCCTTTTTATTCGTATCCATTTCATGTATTCATAATAATATTTATACTTATATCTGTTATCTTATACATATTAAACAAACAAACAAAGGAATAAATAAATAAATAAATAAATAAATAATAAATAAATAAATAAATAAGTAAATAAATAAATAAATAAATAAATAAATAAATAAATAAAATATTAATTTTGGAATGTGGCACTAAAATCTTTCAATGTACTTATTCTGATGAAGCTTGATTTGAGGCAAACATGATACAAAGGACCAAATAAAACCATTTGTAGTTTCAGAGTTAAATATTTGGTGTTACTGCAGATTCCTCGGTTCTCCACCAAGGGGACTCCTCTAGTTTTTCAGAAATAAACTCATTTTCTCAAGTTGGTCACCATGTTCTGATAGAACATAACCGTAGCTCTAACCAAATACTCCTATTTCTGAAGTCTCCTTTCTTTCAGATTCTTCCCTATTTGGGCAATGTGCAGTTCAACAACAGTGCTGGAGATGAAGTCTCCTTCTCAGAAGATGGACTGGGATCTGCTCGTTATGATCTTCTCAACTGGGTTTTCCTCCCCAATCAATCTTTTCTCCCCATGAAGGTTGGGCAAGTAAATCCTGAGGCTCCCCCAGGTCAAGATTTCACCATTAAATCTGATGGAATCGTCTGGGGCACAGAGGTGAGTTTTAAGGTAATATTGTAAGTGCAGGGAGATTCATTCTCTTCCTGAGTTACAGAAGATCTTTCTAAGTGGAAAAATAATCAATTGAGTCAGAAATTATGGAAGTCATTTGGTGAAAAATCTGCTTTGTATCTAGCATATTTGGGGTTTGATTTGTTTCATTCCACAAAGGGTTAGGCTTGGGAGCAACATCTGCTTCAAATGCAGGATGCAAATACAGCAAGCAACATGGATTTCCATGGATCATCGATGCCTTTTAGAAATGCTGTAGTTCAGTCACAAGCCTTCCTCTGCAGGCTGAGATCCCAGTTCCAATCTCCAGCATCTGTTGGTAGGTTGCGAGTACCACTGGCCTGAATCCCCCAGCACCTGTTCCTGGTTTGTGATAGACAGTGGCAATCTATTTCTTTAGAATAGTATCTGAAAACAGAAGGAGGAATAAAGAAGGGAAATCGTAATGGGGAAAAGAATGAATGCAGCAAGTTCATTGCTTAAGTAATTTCAAATACTTCTCTTTTAGACCATCCCCTTTGCCAGATGTGGCATAAAGAGGTGCCATGCAGGAGAGAGGAAAAGAGTTCCAGAGGGAAAGCAGGTTTGCTGCTACCAGTGTGACCCTTGTCCAGAAGGGACATTTTCAAATCAGACAGGTAGAGAAGACTTCAAAAGTAGATCTTCCAAGATCAAAGAACACATTCATTAAATCTATTTTGTTTTTTGTGATCATTTTTGATATGGTTGACATGCACTCATACTTTTCTGCAGAACCTTTCAGTTGGTGGATCTAAATTGCCCTGGCCACAGAAGTCGCCTTTCCCAATCCTCAGCAGTTCCATGCAGGATAGTTTTAGGCCAGAATTTATGAATCTCCAACTTGCATTTCAACTCCTCCTGTAATATCTGATTGTGAAACCCAAATTCTAATCTTTTCCTGAGGAAGTGGGGTTTTCAGTCCAAGCTTTAATTCTTATTACTTAGTGCATGTTTCATCCATCAATACTATCAACCTCTGAGGAAATAGACCTGCCAGAGAAAGAGGAGATTCATCTATCTGTGTCTCTTTGATAGAGTAGGAGCGATCAAATAAGTCTGAATGAACACATCTGAAGCACAAAGCAGAGAGGTTAAGGCAAGGATGATGTACACATAAACAAAACAACAACATTCCTGGATAACAGGTCTATCAATCTTCTGTGGGTTCCATTATAAAGTAGGGGAGAAAACAGGCAGCAATCTCAAATTGAAAGACACATTACTCATAGAATGGCATAGTGAATGGATAGCTGGAATTGAACTAATCCTCGTCACTGGCTAATCTATCCTAGAATCATTATAAGTGCAGCATGATTTCCTTGAATGAATGAATTCTTAAACAAAGATTCTTGATTTCAGATGCTGCTCACTGTGAACCCTGCCCAGAAGACCAATTTCCCAACAAGGACAAGGACCAATGCATTGCCAAGAAGATCCACTTCCTTGCCTATCAAGACACCCTGGGATACACTTTAGTTTCTCTCACTCTTTTTCTCTCTGTGAGCACATCTGCAGTCCTGGTGATTTTCTATAAACATCATGACACACCGATTGTTAAGGCCAACAACAGAGAACTCACCTACATCCTCCTGGTCTCCCTCCTGCTCTGCTTTCTCTGCTCCTTCCTCTTCATTGGTCAACCAGGGAAGGTCACCTGTCTTATACAACAATCTGCCTTTGCCATTCTCTTTTCCCTTGCAGTTTCTGCTGTGTTGGCAAAGACTGTCATGGTGGTTTTGGCCTTCATAGCCACCAAGCCAGGGAACAAGACAAGGAATCTCTTAGGAAAACCATTGACCAACTCCATTGTCATAGCCTGTCCCCTGATCCAAGCCCTTCTTTGTACCACCTGGCTGGGAACTTCTCCCCCATTTCTTAACTTGGACTTCCACTCCTTGTTTGGAGAGACCATCTTAGAATGTAAGGAAGGTTCAGCTTTAATGTTTTACATGGTCCTCACCTATCTAGCTTTTTTGGCCCTTGTCAGTTTCACAGTGGCATTTCTAGCTAAGAAATTGCCTGATAGTTTTAATGAAGCCAAGTTCATTACTTTTAGCATGCTGGTCTTTTGCAGTGTTTGGATCTCCTTCCTCCCCACCTACCTGAGCACCAAAGGGAAGTCCATGGTGGCTGTGGAGATCTTCTCCATTTTGGCCTCTGGGGATGCTCTCTTGGCCTGTATTTTTGTCCCCAAATGCTCCATTATTCTGCTGAGGCCCGATCTCAATTGTAGAGAAAATATAGTAAGAAACATGAATGTCTAACTAATGCCAGGATCTGCTTTTTATATTTATATTTCTCTTTGTGGCATGTTTAGAATATGATGATTTCTAAAAAAAATAATTTCTTCAAAGAGGAATTTCTCCATTAAAACATTCCTTATCAAATGCCACAATTGGTTAGAATTTACCTGTGATCAACAGCAATCACTCAGCCTTTTGTTTATCATGCCTTCAAAATATCCTCGTGTTGTCCAGTGCCTAATGTTGATGGAAAACTAGTTATTAAAGATGTATTCATTATTTCAAGGTGGACATTTTCTCATTCCATTCTTTTTAATTTAATTATTTTTTAAAATAGTGTTTTAAAGAGTTGGAATTAGTGTTTTTAGGCCTATATGGTTGTTTCCTTAGACGTCTGAGGCTTTATAGAGTTCTCTACCAGTATTCAGTTATTTTTAATAACATCTCCCTTTCCATAAAATGGCCTCTCATGTGGGAAATAGAAACAATGGAGGGATGTGTGCTAACTGTCCCATAAAATAGCAATTCTCTGGCTTTCAATAAGCTTTATCAACATTTCTATGGCAACGTAACTGATATACTTTTTTATTAAGAGAATATTTCTCTGTTGAAGATAGTAACAGTAGAAGAGTGGCAACATAATTGATAGTTTGTTAATTATAAATAGGTATGATTACACCACCTTATGCATAAATCATTTTCTCCTTCTTTCTCAAATGTATAAATATGAGTGCAATCTTTGGTCTTCAAGAGTTCCTCCCACTATTCTCTGGAGAAAATTTACCCTGGGCACACTCTTAACAAGCAATACTGCTGTGAGAATTGATTATTGATTTTTGGTCCTGCATTTGGAGCCTGAAAGCTTAAGCAGTTGTAATAGCTACATAAACATGACAGATAGTGCTTGTTTAGCAACAATGATGAAATAGTAACTTTGCAACCAGAGACAATGACTGAACGATCCAAGGACAGAGGCATGGGAATAGAATGCAAAGGGCCACCAAATAAGCATCAAACTTTAGAACTATTACCAAAACAACTAATTTTAACCTCATTGGACACCAACAAGATGACATATGGGACATATGGGAGTAGGGGAAATTACATGGTTTATACAGAAATCTTCAGATCTGGCTTTGCTTACATAGTAACCACTTGACTTTTAGTAAAAGTATACCCAACTCTACAGTCAAGGATTTTTCTTTCCTAAATGTCTAAGCTGGGACAGGCCTGACATTCTGTCCACCAGCAAGGCCAGCAAAGGCATTATGCATTATGGTCCCAACTGGAGAACCATAGATGATGCTTCCTAAATTAAAGGCTCTGTCACTCCAGGAGAGATTGAAAATTTTCCCCTCCCAAATAGTTGTACAGAGAGCACAGTCCTGCCCTGCATTGACAGCAGGCTACAGCTTGTGGGCCCCTCTTTGCAAACTGCACACCTCAGGCCATGGAATTGATCAGCAAATCGAAGCACTGAATTGGCTGCTGAATGGTGAGAACAGAAGCTTTCTGGCCCATGTGCTCACCCTTTGCATTGAACCAAAGTGGGGCAGCTCCAAGGGAGTCAAAATGCAAGCATGATCACTCCTGCCACAGCCTGGGGTATCCAGTTTGCAAAGAGGGGAGCGTCAACCATAGCAGCTAGGCAGGGGTGAATGCCATGGGTCAGCTGGGGTGAGGGGGCTGGGATGAAGTGGATGTAGCCAATTGTCCCAAACTACACATTGACAATGTTCACAGGTCTGTAAAGCATAAACAAATGATGTTCTTCATCAATGTTGGGACAGATTCGCTTAGCAAGCACTTCCAGCATGATTTTGGTTGCAGCCACCAGTGGCCTCACTCAGTTGTGGTCCGTTGGAATATGGTGGCCGCTTCTGTCATTGCACCAGGTGGCCTTGTGACAAAGTGATTCGTTCTGCTTCCCTCTGGCTGTTTGTGCAGCATTGCAGAAAACTCTGGAGCACCAGTGAAGGTGAAGTTTCAGGCGGGGGTCAACAACGGTGATTTCATTTATTTATTTTATTTTCCGAGTGCAGAACATCTTACATTAAAAGGAGAAAACATGCTATTTAAAATTGGCCTATTGATCTAAATAAACCAAAAACCAAAAACTATACAATCAATATAAAAATTAAACACAGAAGGAGTTTAAAACCCTTATGTGACATTATACAGGCCATCCTCGTTCAAAGTTACAAAGGCACTGAAAAAAAGTGACTTATGACTGTTTTTCACACTTATGACCATTGCAGCATTCTCATGGGCATGTGGTCAAAATTTGGGCCCTTGGCAACTGGCTCATATTTATGACGATTGCAGTGTCCCGGGGTCACGTGATCCCCTTTTGTGACTTCCAACAAGCCAGGTCAATGGGGAAGCCAGATTCATTTAACAACCATGTCATTAACAGGGGGGCATGGATCCAGTTCACAGGTGGTCACAACTACATCCCATGGACTCTGTCGACATCCTTGGGATCAGCCGGATCAAACTGTTCCTAAATTACGGCAAAAGTCCTTTCCCCAGCCTTCTCCATAGGATCCACACCATGCTTGGCCTCCAACTGGGAAGAGATCCAAGCAATTTTATCAACCAGAATTCCTCTGTGAGTGTGAGAAAAAAAAAATTCCCTCACAGTTGCTGTGCCTATTAATGGCCTTTGGCTTAGATAATTGAATAGGCCAATCAGAGTGCAGCTCCTGGTTTTGAATCTCCCGGGCTTTTTCTATGCCTTCCCCAACTGTCCCTAACTGTCACTAACTGTCAGCATATAAGGAGCTGCTTGCCAGCAGGCTAACCCAGTTCGGGATCAGAGGCAGAGCTGAAGTCACCAAAGCCTCTCCCTTCTGAGGAAGAAAGGCCCAAACTCCAATCGTACAGGGCGATTGGAGAAAGAGCTGACAAGATACTTAAGGAAGAGACTGACGATGGATATTCTGTTGAATAGGCTTTGTTTATTTTCCTAAATAAAACAGTTTAGTTTAAAAATCTTCATGAGGCTCATTTATTTAATAGATTGTAAACATATAAAGTTATGGTCCACCATCTTTATAACATCCTGTGAGGCCTGAAGGAAAACCTACACATGACCCTTACCCAGAAGGTTCCAGATCATCTTTAAAAAGGCCACAGGTGTCACTCAGTGTTATAAGAAGTGCAAAAAGAATGGAGAAATATTGACATTTTGAGGCTTGTAGTGCCATGAGGTGGGCCTTAATAGAAGCTCTAGCTCAGGTATGTCAAACACAAGGCCCCTCCCACCCCAGTCCACACACAGGAGGGGACGAGTGCACAGGGTCCAGCAGTGTCTGGCAGTAGTCACAGCCCATGCTGGGCAGGTGGGTCCAAGCACTGGGACTGCCAGGTTGGCCCTCCAAGCAGAAGGTGGAGGCAGAGCCATGGGGGGAGGCACATGATCAGGCCTGCTGAATGCACCAGGTGGCTGCCCACTCACTCACCCACTCTGTCCCACCATTTGTTTTTGCTTGCCCACGGCCATCCCAGCTGGGACGGGGCAGGCAGATGCGTGGCCCCCTTGCAGACCAAATCTCCTGCCTTCCCCCATGCATCTGCTTCCACCTGCTCCTGTTGCTTCCACCATGAGGCTCAGCCTGTGCTGTCCAAACCTCTTCCTCCAGCTCCACCAGAAATGTGGGATGAGCCTCCCACCCACTTCCCCACCCACAATGGCCCCAGTATATGTGAAGGGCAGGAAGACAATCCCCAAGAGGTAGCCGGGACTCCCCTCCCTACTCTGCCTTGCCTGAGCCCAGCCCCAGAGCTGACTTACATGCCCTACACCAGAGTACTTTGGAACCCCTCAGCCAGGCCACCACCCCCCTTACCCCCTGCCTTGCCTTCAAGCAGTGGCACCAGCAGTAGCAGAGCCCTCCAGCAGGAGCCCCACTGTCCCTCAGCCCCTCCCCCAAGTCCAGGAAGCCCAGTCTGGGCAAAGAGAGTCAGCCTGGAGCAGGAGGCAAGTGAGCCCAGGCAGCCCCTCAGGGAAGTAGGGCAGGGCTGTGGAGTCCTGGTGCCCTGGGAGCTCAAAGGTCAGATGACTCATGCTGCCATCTGTGCACACACCCCCCACCCCGTGTGGCCTGAGAAGGTTAGTGAGTTTCCTCCAGTGGATCAGCCTGGTCCCACCCCCCAACATGAGGGACATCTAGCTCGCCATGCCCACCCTGTCCGCACCCACCCATCCACCCACAACCACACAGCCATGCCGCTCCCGGCTCCCCTAAGGGCAACAACAATCCTGATCTGGCCCTCAGTGAAATGGAATTTGACATCCCTGCTCTAGCTCATGTTCAGTCAGCTTCATCCCTCATGTTCCTTCAGCAGAGCTCTGGGTGTCCCTTGATCCTTTTCAGCTCCCTCAATTGAATCCTGGGGCCTGTTGGGAATAATGGACCAAGAGAGGTTGTATGCAAGTGATCCCATCGAAGGCCTCAGTAGCTTTCCTATTCCCAGTAGTGGCCAAGGCCTCAGAAGGACAACACAGCAGAGCCTGGGGTATAATCCTCAGTTCCCTTTGGAACCCTATCAGTCACTAAGAGTGGACTGGTCAAAGAGATCCAGCCTCCCTGCAGAGAGGGGCAGCATAAAAGAATCTCAAAGTCTTCAGGCCATGATCTGGCCAGGACAAAGATGACAAGGACAGCTCCTCCTCAGATCAGGTTGGAAGTGGTCAGTTTTGAGTTGAGCTAAGAATGATGGTGGCCATGGTGAGATGCCTCTAAGGCCTGCCCCCGGGATGGCAAATGGACATCTCTAAAGACCATAAGTCTGGGCAACCCCACAGTCAACTGAGAAATGCTCTACAGAAGGTCAGACATGGAAGTTGCTGTGCAGCAAGAAGGCTGGTACAGTAGTAATGATCCCAACTAGTCCTGTGAATGAATCTTCTAGAAAAGAATTTCAGACCTGGCAATTTGGGGAGCAGCACCCCAAAAGACCAAAAGAAACAACCGTATGACAATTCCTACCCTTAGGATACAGCAAGAGAAATTTTCAAGTCTTGCAAAAAAAATTGAAGTTAATATCCTGAGATACTTCCTCAAATTCCATTTATGCCTTGTGCCACTATTCCCAAGTAGCCCTCCTATTATCTGACCAAACTAGGGCATAAGCCAAAATCCATCTTGTGTGCAGGGGTCACTTTCAGGTAGGTCAACAACACAACTTCCCCATGACTCCATCTGCTCTGAGAATTACAAGAGACACAAAGATGTTTTCCATTCTGCTGCATGAAGAGAAGCTGTTACTAAGGGGATACGACAATGGCTTTTCCCTGCAATTATCAGAAAAACAGTCATTCTTCATGTATCCCCTGTGGATTTCCAGACACAAAGAACTTCCAGGATAAAATCTGCTTTAAAAATTATCTCTGAGTTCACCAGATGGAGGGTACAACCTGTCACCTTAGCCTGCCTTGCAAAGAGCTCACTCCTGGGTTTGAAGAGACTCACATGCCTTTGTTTCCTCTATGGTCACAGCCCAAACACAGGTAAGAGGAAGCATGGTTGATATAAATTTGTCCTGGTGCCATCCAGGAGGCACAGGTGGTGTCTGATCTGCTAAAGCTCCAGTGAGATTTCAGGAGCAACCTTCAAATCAGTTTCTGCATAAACCTTGATTTCTGTTCTAGGAGGGAAGGTGATAAGAATGACCGGGCAGGACTCATGCTACTGATGATGATGATGATGATGCTCTTCTGGCTCCTGGCTCCAACTACAGCGAAGAGGCTACAAACCATGTGTGTGTTCAGGGATTATATCCCATTACAGGAAAACTACTACAGGCCTGGTGATCTCATTATTGGTGGGAATTTGCCCTTGGGAGCCATGTACATGTCTGTTGTCCAAGACTTTAATAAAGTGAATCATATTTCCGCTATTGCGTAAGTTTCAGCTGGATGTGAAACATGTAGATAATTATTCTCTTTGCTTCACATTCAGGACTTTTTTCAAAAAATACTTCTACTACTATTTGTTCTGTCCTGGTGTAGTTCACATTTTGTGCTTTTCTCCATAAAATTGCAAGCTCTTCAAATAGGCTGGAATTCTGAATCTCTTCATCAGGAAGAGATAAAGAAGCAACAAAAATTAAAAATAAGATGTGCTGTCTTAATGAATAAATCAAATTATAATATTAATCTCAGCAGTAACTTCTGGTAGAAAATACAAATAAAAGCTCAGCACTCTTCAGGTGTTCAGGAGTTACAAATATCCTCTCAGTTTTGGAATCAGCATTGATGATGTCTAATGGTCTTCAGTAAATCTATGAGGAGATCCCCACTGTAGTCCTATGCTCAGCAATCTTTATCACAGCTGAAGAAGCTGCTCCAAGGGAGACCTTAAATAATTATGGTGAAAGGGGGGCAGTTGGAAAGGATTACAGCTACTGCAGCAAAGTCAATATGGCAGGGATGATAGAGAAAACAGTCCATGATATCTATGGAAAGGCTTGTCTCCTTTCTCAGAAAGGCATCCAAGTTTAGCCAAGGAAAATCCTTTGAAAAAAAACCCAAACCCAATGAAATTTGGGAGTTTCTGCCCTCAAAAGTCCCCCCAAACAGTAAAGCAAGTTCTATAGCTTTCCTGTAATATTTGCCAATGTTTTGCTCACTACAGACCCATCACCAGTTACTACCAGCAGTTCCTTGCATTGATGTTTGCTGTCTCTGAGGTCAATAAGGAGTTTCTTCTGCTCCCCAACATCACCCTTGGCTTCCACATCTACAGCCATTTCCAGACTGGGATATTTATTTCCTTAAACAGCCTCTCTATGCTCTCCTCAAAAGACCAAGTGGTTCCAGGTTACAAATGTGACCATCTGGACACTCTGGTATCTGTCATTGGGGATCTCATCTCCAAATTCTCAAGGCAGATGGCCTCCATCTTCAGCATCTTTAAGGTCCCACAGGTAAGAGACCTCCACTGGACACAATATGGAGTAGGCAAAGATCAAAACACACACATAAACCAAGAGGAAACTAAAGGTAGTTTGGGGGAGGCACATCATGAGTCTGTGACTCTTTGTTTATTCATCATAAAAGGATAGCCATCATTTTAGTGCCATTTATTCTCTGTATCAGGTTGTTGGTTTCTTCTCTTGTCTTCTGACATATCACAATCAATCAAGATGTGTAAGTGGTGGCTCTCCCTAAGAAGGGAAGGAGATGAAGCTTGCCACTGAGAGTGAGTCAGCCTGACTGGTGGAGCAAAAGCCACACAATGGTGACTCCTAAAGCTGTCATAAGACTTTACTTTGTCTTTGAAAGATGAATCTCATTGTTTTTCAGCTCGGTGTTGGCTTTGAGTTCTCTCAGGAAGAGAGAAGAGTTTATCCTTCCTTCTTCCGGATTAATGCCAAGGAATCTCGTCAGTATGTGGGTCTAGTCAAACTGCTCCTTTATTTCCAGTGGAACTGGGTTGGGCTTCTTGCCCCTGTAGATGACAGGGGAGAACGTTTCATCTCAACTCTGATGCCAATGCTCCAGGAGAAGGAGATCTGCCTGGCCTTCACTGAAAGTTTAAAATTAGATGATATTCAGATTAGAATAGAAAAAATGCTTCTCAAGTTACAGACTTGGTCAAAAACTGAAGTGATTATTCTCTTTGGAGACTATGGTTGTAGTGATACTGTACGGACACTTTTATTTTTGCATGAAAAGTTGAGCAAGACAACATTGCAGAATGTTTGGATCTTAACCTCCCATTGGAAACTTAGTCTGGATGAATCTGAAGACACATTGCTATTTCTAAAGCCTTTCCATGGAGTCTTGCATTTCAGGGACCACACTGGGGATGTCTCTGAATTCAGCCATTTCCTCCTATCTTTAGACCCCTTGAACCCACAAGAAGCCATCTTTCTCCCAGTATTATGGGAATCTGCCTTTCATTGCAAATTCCACAAACTAGGCAAGATCCCTCCAAAGGGGAAAAAACAATGTACAGGAAAGGAGAATCTGCAGAAACTGCCAAATTACATTTTTGAAACAAGCATGACAGGTGAAAGTTACAAGATCTACAATGCCATTTATGCTGTGGCACATGCCTTACATGCAATGTATGGACCCAAAGCCCAACCGAACATGATGAGGCTTGGAAAGAGGATCTCAAATATCCAGTCATGGCAGGTAATTTCTTTGGCTTCCTTAGAGAGGAAGCTTCCCATATGCATTTCTTCAATTACTGATTAAATGTCTGCATGTTATTATATCAATGCATATTAAAAACAATTATTAGAAAAATGTGAATTAATAATAATGTTTTGTTGGAAGGGTTTAGAGAGGAGGAAAAAGAGAAGCAAACAAAGAAACTATCCATAAGACCCATTGTTGTTAGTTGCGAAGTCATGTCCAACCCATCGCAACCCCATGGACAACAGTCCCCCAGGCCTTCTCTACCATCCCCCAGAGTCCTTTTAAGCTCATGCCTACTGCTTCAGTGACTCCATCCAGCCACCTCATTCTCTGTCACCCCTTTCTTCTTTTGCCCTCACTCTTTCCCAGCATTAGGCTCTTCTCCAGTGAGTCCCTCCTTCTCATTAGGTGGCCAAAGGTGTTGAGTTTCATCTTCAGGATCTGGCCTTCTAAAGAGCAGTCAGGGGGTATCTCCTCTAGGACTGACCAGTTTGATCACCTTGCAGTCCACGG
This sequence comes from Pantherophis guttatus, assembly GCF_059756535.1. Taxonomy (NCBI): domain Eukaryota; kingdom Metazoa; phylum Chordata; class Lepidosauria; order Squamata; family Colubridae; genus Pantherophis; species Pantherophis guttatus. The sequence goes on from NC_142063.1 coordinate 7,042,883, forward strand.
GACTCTCAGGCGTCTTCTCCAGCACCATATTCAAAGACCATAGAAGATCTTTGTAAAGTCGTGAAAGGCTTCAATGTTTGCCAGAGTTTCAGGAGGTAACTATGACAGGAAGTAGAGGTCAGCTGAGACCAAAAGAGCAATCTGGCTGTGTTTGAGAAAGAAGCTTCTAGAAGTCACTAGAAGTCCTCCGTTTCCCTTTTTTTCCCCCCAGACATTCATTATCCCTTGTTTTTGGCATTCTTCCTCTTATCTAACCAATTATAAAATTTATTCCAGACTTCATAGTATGTTAATTCACTTTTGTCTTTGAGTTCTAAAGTAAGTCTCTCCATCTCTGTACAGTTCTAGATTTTGTGTATTACTTCTTCTTCTGAGGGTATTTCTTTACACTTCCATTTTTGAGCAAATGCTGGTCTTGCCGTGGTAAGTATATGCAATATTATATAGGTTACATTTTTGTCATATTTGCCATCTGTCATGCCCAGTAAGAAAAATTCCGGCTTGACTTCTATTTTGAACACTAACATAATGAATGTCTGGAAATGCATATATCAATGTATATCAAGATATCAAGATATATTGAATTTGTGAATGTAATATTGGATTATTAAATATATGCATAGCTGTTTAGGAAGTAAAATACTGTATACTTGATATATAATGAAATAGGAGATATGTAAATTTGTATATAGATTAAGGAATAATATTACTTATTAACTTGAATGTGACGCAAATGTTAGAAACCAGAGACATTTAGCAATGGCCATTGTTTTACTTTTAAAACTAATAAAATATTTTTTTAAAAAAAAGGGGGAAAAAAGAAGTCCTCCGTTTCCCTGAGCATGTAACCAAAATCCAACTTGTAGAAAGACACTCAATTCCTTTTAACCTCGGTTTATGTTTCGATAGGTTAACATCCTCTGTGACCCCACCCAATTAGTCCAGTTTTACATTTATTGCACTGCTCAGCTTGTTGTGTAAATGCAGCAAGTCTTTCTCCACCTGAGCCCATAAAGCAGGACTCAAAATAGTCTTAATGGGTTCTTTGTCTCAAACCCATCAGACTTTTCTGCATTAATTGATAGACATTGAACTTCTCTGAACAGTGAAGAGACAAACCAGGGCAAGCACTTCCTTTTCCTTGACTCCATTTCATCAAACATGGTTCCTGCACTGTGCTCTGTTCAATTCTCATGCAGAGAAAATCAGAGGAATTGTACTCTGTTGCCATACAAATTATTTCATCATTGTTAAAGTGAATTTATCAATTACAAGACCTCAGGACAAAGTAAATCTTTACAATTACTTGTAATCAAATATCACAAGAGGAAAGTATATGATTAATTTTGGAATGGGGCACTAAAATCTTTCAATGTACTTATTCTGATAAAGCTTGATTTGAAGAAACCATGACACAAAAGACCAAAGAAAAAAACTTTTGTAGTTTCAGAGTTAAATATTTGGTATTACTGCAGATTCCTCAGTTCTTCACCAAGAGAACTCCTCTAGCTTTTCAGACATTAACTCATCTTCTCAAGATGGTCACCTTGTTCTGATAGAAGCCATAACTGTTGTTCTTGTTAGTTGAGAAGTCATCTTTAACCCATCAAGACCCCATGGACAACGTTCCTCCAGGTCTTCCTGTCCTCTCCATCCCCTGGAGTCCATTTAAGCTCTTCCCTACTGCTTTAGTGACTCCATCCAGCCACCTCGTTCTCTGTTGTCCCCTTCTTCGTTTGCCCTCAATCTTTCCCAGCATTAGGCTCTTCTCCAGTGAGTCCTTCCTTCTCATTAGATGGCCAAAGTATTTCCGTTTCATCTTCAGGATCTGGCCTTCTAAAGAGCAGTCAGGGTTGATCGCCTTGCAGTCCAAGGGACTTGCAGGAGTCTTCTCCAGCACATGCCTCTCAATTCCAGCCTTCCAGGTGCAGGGCAAGTTGTCCTTGACTTCTTGAGAAAGGAATGTTATTATTACTATACATCTCCCATGTTCTATACAATCCCCCCTCCCAATTTCCCACAGTAGTAAATGTAGCAGATCTGAAGGCCTAATACAAAAGATGGCTTCCAGGCCTGACATTGCCTTTCGCTTCCCTTCTTTCTTCAGCCACTTATAAAGCTTCCTCAGAGAACCATTTTGCTTTCTTGAATTTCTTTTTCTTAGGGATGGTTTTAGTTGCTACCTCTTGTACAATGTTGTGAACCTCCGTCCATAGATCCTCAGGCATTCTGTCTATGAGATCTAATTCCTTAAATCTATTTGTCACCTCTACTGTATATTCATCAGGAATATGATTTAGTTCATTCCTGAGTGCCCTAGTGCTTTCCCCTACTTTCTTCAATTTAAGCCTAAATTTTGCAATGAGAAGCTCGTGATCTGAGCCACAGTCAGTTCCTGGTCTTTTTTTTACTGACTGTAAAGAGTTTCTCCATCTTTGGCTGCAGAGCACATAGTCGGACTGATTTCTGTGTTGACCGTTTGGTGATGTCCATGTGTAGAGTCATCTCTTGGGTTGTTGGAAAGGAGCGTTTGCTATGGCCATCCTATTCTCTTGACAAAATTCTATCAGCCTGTGCCCTGCTTCATTTTGTACTCCAAGGCCAAACTTGCCTGTTATTCCAGTTATTTTTTAGCTTCCTACTTTAGTATTTCAATCCCCCATGATCATAAAGACATCGTTTTTTGGTCTTAATTCTACAAGGTGCTGTAGGGCTTCATAGAACAGGTCAACTTCATCCTCTTCAGCACAATGCTTGGGGCATAGACTTGGACTGCTGTGATGTTGAATGAGTTGCCTTGGATTCGAACTGAGCTCATTCTGTCATTTTGGAGATTGTATCCCAGTATTGCTTTTCCTATTCTTTTATTGACTATGAAGGCTACTCCATTTCTTCTGAGGGATTCTTGCCCACATTAGTATACCTGATGGTCATCTGAATTAAATTCACCCATTCCTGTCCATTTTAGTTTGCTGATTCCTAAGATGTCGATGTTCAGTCTTGTCATCTCTTGTTTGACCATGTCCAGCTTGCTTAGATTTATGGATCTTACATTCCAGGTTCCTATGGAGTACAGATATTTACAGCATCGGACTTTCCTTTCACCACCAGATACATCCACAGCTGAGCATTCTTTTGGCTTCGGCCCAGTTGCTTCATTCTTTCTGGCGCTACTACTACTAGCCCTCTGCTCTTCCCCAATAGCATATTGGACACCTTCCAACCTGAGGGGCTCATCTTCCAGCATCATATCTTTTTGCCTTTTGGTACTACTGTCCAAGGGGTTTTCATGGCAAAGATACTGGAGAGGGTTGCCATTTCCTTCTCCAGTGGATCACGTTTTGTCAGAGCTCTCTACTATGACCTGTCCATCTTGGGTGGCCCTGAATGGCATAGCTCATAGCTTCATTGAGCTACGCAAGCCCCTTTGCCACAACAAGAAAATAATCCATAAAGAGGGCCATAACCGTAGCTCTAACTAAATACTCCTACTTCTAAAGGTCTCTTTTATTTCAGATTCTTGCCTATTTGAGGAATGTGCAGTTCAACAACAGTGCTGGAGATGAGGTCTCCTTCTCAGAAAATGGACTGGGATCTCCTCGTTATGATCTTTTGAATTGGGTTCTCCTCCCCAATCAATCCTTTGTTCCCATAAAAGTTGGGCAAGTAAATACTAAGGCTGCCCCAGGCCAAGATTTCACCATTAACTCTGATGGAATCGTCTGGGCCAGAAAGGTGAGCTGCAAGGAAATGCTGTAACTGCAGGGAAAGAGTCATTCTCTTCCTGAGATGCAGAACATCTTTCTACCTTGAAAAACAATCAATTGGGTCAGAAATCATGACATTCATTTGGTGAAAAATATGCTTTGCGTGTAACACGTTTGAGGTCTGATTTGTGTCATTCCACAAAGGGTTAGGCTTGGGAACAACATCTGCTTGAAACGTAGGATGCAATTAGAGCAAGCAACAGTGATGTCTATGGACCAGTTATGCTCAGTTGTATCCTCATGGTTCTTTCTTTTAGAAATGCTCTCGTCCCATCATAAACCTTCCTCTGCAGGCTGAGATTCCAGATCCAATCTCCCACATCCATGGGGGTGTCAGGAATGCCACTGGCCTGATTACCTCAGGGCTGTTCTTGATTTCTGATAGATGGTGGCAATCTATTTCATTAGAAGAGATTCTGAATACAGAAGTAGGAACAAGGAAGAGAAATAGGAATGGGGAAAACAATGAATGCAGCTGGTTCATTGCTTAGGTCATCTCAAGTGTTTCTCTTTTCTCTTTCAGAAGGTGCCCTTTGCCAGGTGTGGAAGGAAGAGGTGCCATGCAGGAGAGAGGAGAAGAGTTGCAGAGGGCAAGCAGGTTTGCTGCTACCAATGTGATGCTTGTCCAGAAGGGACCATTTCTAACAAGACAGGTAGAGCGGACTTCAAATGTTAATCTTCCAGGATCACAGAAGATATTCATTAAGTCATTTTTTTTTGTTATTGTTATCATTTTTGATAAGAGTGACATGAAATCATATCTTTCAGCAAAACATTTCAGTTTACAGATCTAAATTGCCTTGGCCACAGAGGCCACCTTTCCCGATCCCCAGCAGTTCCATGCAGGATATCTTTAGGGCAGAATCTAACATCTAATTGCAAAAACAGCCTTCCAATCTATCCTGAGGAAGTGGGGTATGCGGACCAAGCTTTAATTTTTATTATTCAGAATATGCTCCTTTGTCAGCACTATCAACCTCTGAGGAAATAGACCTACCAGGGAAAGAGGACATTTATCTATCAATGTGTCTTTGATAGAGCAGGGGGGAGTAAAAAACGTCTGAATGAACAGATTTGAGGTACAAAGCAGAGAGATTAAGGCAGGGATGATATACACACAAACAAAACAGCAGCCTTTCTGGATAACAGATATATTGTTCTTCTGTGGGTTCCATTAGAAAATAGGAGAAAAAACAGGCAGGAATCTCAAATCTCAAATTCCATCAGTCATAGAAGTGCACAGTGAATGTATAGCTGGACCTGAACAAATCTTTGTCTTTGGCTAATCTATCCCCAGGATCATCATAAATGGAGGATAATTTGCCCTTTTTGATATACCATAAATTGTACAGGGAGTCCTTTCATCATTCCCTTTGTAGACAGGCCAACAGCAGAAAGAGGAAGTCATATCACCTCTGTAGGAGGGATAATGCATATGGCAGATACCCCTGAAATTCTTAGCCAAACACTCTTGATTTCAGATGCAACTCACTGTGAACCCTGCCCAGAAGACCAATATCCCAACAAGGACAAGGACCACTGCATTGCCAAGAAGATCCATTTCCTTGCCTATCAAGACACCCTGGGATACATTTTAGTTTTTCTTGCTCTCTTTTTCTCTCTGATCACTTCTGCAGTCCTGGTGATTTTCTATAAACATCATGACACACCAATCGTCAAGGCCAACAACCGAGATCTCACCTACATTCTCCTGGCCTCCCTCCTGCTCTGCTCCCTCTGCTCCTTCCTCTTCATTGGTCAACCAGGGAAGATCACTTGTCTTATACAACAATCTGCCTTTGCCATTCTCTTTTCCCTGGCAGTTTCTGCTGTGTTGGCAAAAACTGTCATGGTGGTTCTGGCCTTCATGGCTACCAAACCAGGGAACAAAACAAGGAAACTCTTAGGAAAACCATTGACCAACTCCATTGTCCTAGCCTGTCCCCTGATCCAAGCCCTTCTTTGTGCCACCTGGCTGGTAACCTCTCCTCCGTTTCCCAGCTGTGACTTTCACTCCTTGTTTGGAGAGATCATCTTGGAATGTAAGGAAGGCTCAGCTTTGATGTTTTACACTGTGCTTGCCTACCTAGGTTTTTTGGCCTTCATCAGTTTCACAGTGGCATTTCTAGCTAGGAAATTGCCTGATAGTTTTAATGAAGCCAAGTTCATTACTTTTAGCATGCTGGTCTTTTGCAGTGTTTGGATCACTTTCCTCCCTACTTATCTGAGCACCAAAGGGAAGTCCATGGTGGCCGTGGAGATCTTCTCCATTTTGGCCTCTGGAGCTGCTCTCTTGGCTTGTATCTTTTTCCCCAAATGCTACATTATTCTGCTGAGGCCAGATCTGAATTGTAGAGAAAATATAGTAAGAAACAAGAATTTCTAATTAATGAAAAGATTGGCCTCATTTATATTTGTCTTTCAGACATATTTAGAATCTGATTTTTTTTTTTTTTTTAAAAAAAAAAGGTTGACAAGAAGGAGGAACTTGTCCATTAAAGAATTCCTTATCAAGTTCTACAACTGGTTACATGTCAGGTCTCATAGATCTCTATCGGGAAAGTATCATTCTGGCGGGAGGGGGAGGCTTGTGTGAGATTCCTTGTGCAGGGTTTCATTTACTTTGTTTTGCTGTACCTTGTGGGAAATAGGGAGGGGGAAAGGAATGTGCTTTGAGCCATCTGCTTTATCTCACCACTAGAGAAAGTGAAATTGAAGCACCTGGGAATTTACAGTTATCACCATCTCTACCCGAGGTTCTCAAAACATCTTCACACTTTGGGATTGGGTCAATGTTGAACTGGACATTGGGAGGGGCTTTTCTTGTAGCAGTTTAGCCTAACGCTTTGAGTGGGAAACTTTAGTTCCTGCCTATATCTCCTTTGCTATCAGTCTTTCAATAAAAGTTCCCTTTCAAATGATAATTGCTTCAAGAGTTCTTCATTCTTGAGAAGACTGGCAAGGCAGGACCTTACATGACAATTTACCTGTGGTCAGCAACGATCATCCAGTCTTTGTTTATCATGTTTTCAAAGTGTCCTCAGTGATGTCCAGAGCCCTGATTTGATGGGAAGATTGTTCATAAAGATGTGTTTCTTATTACAAGGAGAGAATTTTCTCATTTTATTCCTTTTAATTTAGTTAATTTTTAGTTAGTATTTTAAAGAAATGTGTTCAGTATTCGTGTTTTTAAGCAAATATGGTTGTTTCCTTAGATAACTGAGGCATTATAGAATTACCTACCACTATTTAATTATTTTTGAAATGGTGGAGTTTAAATCTCTTTCACATCCAGATCTCCTATACTTCCTTGTCAATGTCAGGCAGAATTTTCTTGAGATGGATGAGCAAAGTATGTCATAACTGTTTGCATTATATTAATAACCTCTCATGATATTTCATCTCTTGGACATCCTTGGTGAACGAAGGTGGTCTATGAGATCTTTGTGCACAGAGAGTCTGCAGAGGAATAATTTGACCCACGATCACAATCTAATTTCCTTAATGAGTATATGTTACTAGCAATGTCATCCAGGGCATGAGAGTCATCTCAGCTTCTTAATGTAAGTCAGGAGGCATCTGTCAATCACCCAGTCCTGTGACATGCAGTTATTTAAAAGTGATAACTGGGACCTTGAATGGTGCCTTGGAGGAAACTGGGGGCCACTGCAACTTATACTACGGAAGTCTGAAATGGGTGAACCTAGAAGGGTCCAATATTGTGGGCTTCATTTTGGACCAGCTGCAGTTTTCAAGGGGTCTTCAAGGGTAGCCCTAATGCAAGAACATTGCAGCATGAAACAGTAGAAAATGTTCACAGCTCAGGTTTAGATTGTGGCAGTGGTTTGTTTTCCAATGAGATTTGATTATTGGTTTTCTGTCCTGCATTTCATTCCACAGTGGTTTTTGGATGGAGGGGGCCTGAAGGATTAAGCAGCCGTAATAGTCACAAAAACATTACAATTGGTTCTTGTTGAGCAATGATGATGAAAAAGTAACTTTGCAACTTATCACATTGACAACATTTGAATGTTTGTAAGCATACAAAAACTGAAGTCATAATTCCTGCAACAGTTTCACTTGGCAAACACTTCCGACATGATTTTCAAAGCAGCCACCACTGATCCCATTTAATTATGGTCACTTAGAAAATAGTGAGCACTTCTGTAATTGTGCCATGCAGCTGTGTTTGATGGTTGATGACATTATAGACCACCAAGAGGTCATATTGAGCCAGAATTTATTTTATTTTATTTTATTAAATTTCTATACTGCCCTTCTCCCGAAGGACTCAGGGCAGTGAACAGCCAGAAGATAAAACACAGAGATACAAAATTTAAAATAGATTAAAACGAATTAAATAATTTGGCTGAATTTTAAAATACCCCATAATTAAACAGATTAAAATTTGTATTTAAAATTTATATTTAAAAGGGGAGAAGAATGGATGCACTGGCCTCATCCTGCTCTTTCCAAAATTCATCTAAAAGTTCAACTCATGCCATTTCCATCCCATTAAAGGCCTGAACTTTCACAGAAATCAGGATTTATCAAAGTTCCATTAAAATTGTCCAGTATGGTAGGACCCAGGAATTGTTTCTTGAATATTAGCCAAACCAATTAATCCTTCATAGGTGGGTGAACACACCTATCTTTCCAGGATGAATCTCTCAAGTGTAGCTTTGTTCCCAAGAACTCCTGACTTTCTGCCTCCACTCTTCCACCCCTCTTGCCTCCATCACCTCTGTTGCTCTCATGCAAGTTGACTCTCCACTGCTCAATTTCGTTCTGTTTAACAAATTTAACCTATTGGAGGAGTGGCAGAACCTGGGCATGGAGTTAAAAGAGGAAACAGCCTAAAGTCTCTACATAGCCACAAATAAACTAAGTCCAATCCCTCATGAATTCCATTAACCCTTAGTGCTAAACATTAATTGAGAAAGTTACTGCTTGTATGATGAGAAATTAATCAGTCTAGTTGGAAGTTCATGTCTGATCCAAATGTTTTGCACCTGACAGAACATTTACAAAGACCTAGCTGGCCAAAGTCAAGGCCATCGCCATTGAAACCAGTAATGACCAGAGGGAGTGACTTCTACGACCCGCAAAATTGATTCGTTGGGGACTGTGACTGATGACACACCTTGGGGGGAGGGGGAAACAGGGTCAGAGGCAAGACATAAATTGAGTGAAACTGGCTTCACTTGGTCCGTGCTGACATGATGCACCTAATAAACAACTGGATTTTCCTTGAAACTTTGCTTGAGGCTCTTGCTTTTACTAGGGCATTGGTCGGAACCTTGACAGCCAATCCATCAGGCTGATTGAAGAAAGGGGATCTCTTGGGTATTCTGGCATTGGGACAAAGCCTCTACCACTTACTATCTTGAAAGGGGTTAGTTCCGTGCTACTGTGAACAGCATTATTGTACCCGACCTCAGCGAATGGCAAGAGGTCTGCCTAATTGGACTGCTGGTAGTTCACGTAACACCTCAGGTATTGTTCTACCATGGCGTTCAGTCTCTCTACCCTCCCATTGGTGCTCAGATGAAAGACCAAGCTAAGGCCTTGGGATGACCCAATGGACTGCAGGAACTCCCTCCAGAATTTAGCCATGATCTGCACTGTGATTTATTTGTTATTTATTTATTGGTTCGATTTATATGCTGTCCTTCTCCGGAGACTCAGGGCAGCTTACAATGCGTTAAGCAATAGCCTTCATACTTCTGTATATATCTGCTTAGTATTCCTGCTTTTGGCCCCCACTAAGCGGAGACTTATTCTCCAAGCAGGCACACTTCTTTCTTGAGATAGGTACCATTGTGCTCCTTGAAGAGAAACTATTAGTCCAGGAAGATCCTAGAGTGAAGAAGAGTCCTAAGCATTACAGTTCAATGTCATGCTGAACCAAAGATGAAAAATTCCACTTCTGAGCGAACCAATCATGCACAGCTGCCTGTTTTTGCTAGGATTCAAACTGAGACTCTCCCTTCCCATCCAGCCTTCATGCACGAGGGCAAAACCTTGATAACACAGCTTGGTCAACCGGTGGTTGTACAACTAAATGTTATCAGCATACAAATGATACCTGACCTCAAACTAAAAAGGCTTTCCAGATGGATCCTGAAAGTCAATGGATTTGGCTCAGTCTCACTCCTGCAACCAACACTGAATGGAACCACCTTCAGGTGAAGGAGAGACTCACCTAACACTATATACCCATCCTTTGTTATCCCAGTTTCTAATTTCATCCACTGCCATGTGGTTATTAAAAAAATGACTCCATCTACTCTGTGCATTATAAGACACGTAAACATGTTTTTCCATTCTGGTGAATGAGAAGCTGGGTAGAAGAATTGCTTTTCCTTGCAATTATCAGAAGTACAGTAATTCATAGTGTGTCCCCTGTGGATTTCTCTATACAAAATCTTACAAAATAAACCCTGCTTTAAAAAAATATCTCTGAGTTCTTCAGATGGGGGCAGAAGATGTCACTTTAGCCTGCTTTGCAGAGAGCTCACTCCTCAGTTTGAAGAGACTCATATGCCTTTGTTTCCTCTACTGTCATGGCCCAAACACAGGTAAGAGGAAGCATTGTTGATATAAATTTGTCCTGGGGCCATCCAGGTGGCACAGGTGGTGTCTGATCTGCTAAAGGTCCAGTGAGATTTCAGGAGCAACCTTCAAATCAGTTTCTGCACAAAGTTTGTTTTCTGTTCTAGGAGGGAAGAAGACAAGAAAGACGAGGTAGGAGTCATGCTACTGCTGATGCCCTTCCGGCTTCTATCTCCAACTTCTCTAAAAAGGCTGCAAACCATATGTGTGTGAAGAAAGACTGGGCAGGAGTTATGCTACTTCTGATGCTGATGCTCTTCTGGCCACTGTCTCCAACTACAGCAAAGAGGCTGCAAACCACGTGTGTGTTCAGGGATTATATCAAGTTAGATGAAAGCTACTACAGGCCTGGTGATCTCATTATTGGTGGGAATTTGCCCTTGGGAATCATTAACGAGTCTCCTGTCATAGACTTTAATACAGTGAAGCTTGTTTTAATAATTGGGTAAGTTTCAGCTGAAGGGGAAACATGGAGATAAATTGTTTCTTTACTTTACATTCAGGGACTTCCTTCAAAAAATACTTCTAGTGTTTTGAACTGTCCTGGTGTATTGCATATTTTGTGCTTTTCTTGATAAATTAGGAAGCTCTTCAAATAGGCTGGAATTCTCAATCTCTTCATCAGGAAGATGATAAACAGCAAAAAATGAAGAGGGAAGCTGTGCTGGCCTAGTGAAGAAGTCAAATTATATTAATCTGAACTGTAACTTCTGGCAGAAAATTCAAATAAAAGCTCAACACGCTTCAACTGTTCAGGAATTACAAAAATCCCTCTCAACATTGGAATCATCATTGCTGATGAATAATGGCCTTCAGTAAATCTTTGAGGTGACTCCCACTGTAGTCCTCTGCTCAGCAATCTTTACCACACCTGAAGAAGCTGCTCCAAGAGGGACCTTAAATAATTATGGTGAAAGGGGATCAGATGAAAAGTATTTCACCCTCTGCAGCAAAGTGAATATGGCAGGGATGATAGAGAATATAAAACAGTCCATGATATCTATGAAAAGGTTTCTCTCCTTTATCACAAAGACATCAAAGTTTAGCCAAGGGAAATCCTTTGGGGGGAAAAACCCCAACCCAATGAAATTTGGAGTTTCTGCCCTCAAAGGTCCCCCCAAACAGTGAAGCAAATTCTACAGCCATGCACAAGCTTTCCTCCAATGTTTTTCTCATTACAGATTCACCACCAGTAACTACCAGCAGTTCCTTGCATTGATGTTTGCTGTCTCCGAGGTCAATAAGGATTTTATTCTGCTTCCCAACATCACCCTTGGATTCCACATCTGCCGCCATTTCCAGAGGGAGATATTTATTTCCTTAAACAGCCTCTCCATACTCTCCTCACAAGGCCAAGTGGTTCCAGGGTACAAATGTCACCTGCAGGACTCTCTGCTGTCCATCATTGGTGGTCTCAGTGCCAAGTCCTCAAGACTGATGGCCTCCATCTTCAGCATCTTTAACATCCCACAAGTAAGAGAGCTCCATTGGAATAGACAGAGATCAAAACATACAAGATGAAACTAAAAGTAGTTTTTTTGTGGGGTGGGAGCATATAATGAGCTTGTCGCCCTTAGATTACTCTTTATTAAAGGGTAGGCATCATTTTAGTGCCATTTATTCTCTGTATCAGGTTGTTGGTTTCTTCTCTTGTTTTGTGACGTACCACAACCAATAAAAATGGCTAAGAAGGGAAGAAGATGAAGTTTGCCAGTCAACTGAGTCAATCTGAGGGCCATCAGCCACACAATGGTAACTACTAAAGACAACATAAAACTTTTACTTTGTCTTTGAAAAAGAATCTCTTTGTAGTCAAGGGATGCATATTGCATGGTGGCCACATATGCAGATACAATCTCGTTACGAGAAAGATTTTAAAATGTATGGTTTTAACAAAGAATTGAAAGTACCTCTGCAGACTTAGTTGAACTCACAGAGACTGTAACATCATATGTCAGCTTCTGTGAAGACCTTGTGTACCCACCAAGAACTTGCGAATATACAGTAACAACAAACCTTGGTTCACAGCTAAACTTAAGCAACTACGTCGTTCCAAAGAGGAAGCCTACAGAAAAGGTGATAAAATGCTGTACAATCAGGCCAGAAATGTATTAACAAGGGAGATCAGAGCAGCAAAAAGAAGCTACTCTGGAAAGCTAAGGAATCAGTTCTCAACAAATGAACAAGGAAACATGTGGAAAACTCTTAAAAATATTGCAAACCTCCTTCCCAGGCTGAAGGAAATCAGCAACTGGCAGATGACCTGAACGTGTTTTACTGCAGGTTTGAAAGGAAACTACAGTCGCCTATCTCCACAATTCCCATTTCAGACACACCAACAACAGCCAAGCCTCCTACAACTGACCCCATCCCATTGGGTTCACAACCCCTCGTAATCACAGAAAAGGAAGTGCAAGACCTATTTCACAGACAAAAGCCAGGAAAAGTTCCAGGCCCAGACAAGATAACTCTTTTTTGCTTAAAAGTCTGTGCTGACCAGTTGTCCCCCATCTTCACCCGTTTATTCAATAAATCACTAGAGATGTGCTATGTTCCTTCTTGCTTCAAACACTCTACTATCATCCCAGTGCTGAAGAAGCCCTCCATCAAGGAACTGAATGACTGCAGACCAGTTGCTCTAACATCTGTAGTCATGGAAACCTTTGAAAGGCTAGTGCTGTCCCACTTGAAAACCATCACGGATCCACTGTTAGACCCCTTGCAATTTGCATACCGAGCAATAGAATACTATTGTAAACATTTGGATTATGACTACTTAAGAAACAATTGTACCCAGACTACACACTGTTTGATGAAAATTGAATTTTTATATGTTATATAAATAAAATAAATAAAACATGAAAAAAAAACCAAAACTTTTACTTTGTCTTTGAAAAAAGAATCTCTTTTTCTCCAGCTCGGTGTTGGCTTTGAGTTTTCTCAGGGAGAGAGAAGAGTTTATCCTTCCTTCTTCCGGATTAATCCCAGGGAATCTCCTCAATATGTGGGTTTAGTCCAGCTGCTCCTGCATTTCCAGTGGAACTGGGTTGGCCTTCTGGCCCCTGAAGATGACAGGGGAGAACATATCACCTCAACTCTGACACCAATGCTCCAGGAGAAGGAGATCTGCCTGGCCTTCACTCTAATGCTGAAATTAGATAATATTAAAATTGCTCAGAAGACATTTATTCTCAATTTCCGCACCTTGTCTAATACAGAAGTGTTTATTCTGTTTGCAGACTCAGTTGTTATCCTCACTGTAATAGGAACAGAAATTCTTTTTAAAAAACTCGGAATAGTATCATTTCGGAAAGTTTATATCTTCACTTCACATTGGAAACTTGGCATGAAAGAAGCTGAACACACATTGCAATATATAAAGTTTTTTCATGGAGTCTTGCATTTTAGGGACCACTCCAGGGATGTCTCTGAATTCACCAACTTCCTCCTGTCTTTAGACCCCTTGAAACCCCAAGGAGACGTCTTTCTCCCTCCATGGTGGGAATTTGTCTTTGGCTGCAAGTTCCATAAATCAGGAGAGATCCCTTCAAAGGGAGAAAAACAATGCACAGGAAAGGAGAATCTGGAGAATGTGCCCAATTATACTATTGAAAAAAGAATGACAGGAGAAAGTTACAATATCTACAATGCCGTTTATGCTCTGGCACAAGCTTTACATGTAATGTATGGATCCAGAGTTCAACCGACCATGATGAGGCTTGGAAAGAGGATCTCAGATGTCCAATCATGGCAGGTAATTTCTGTGGCTTTTGACTCAATCCACAGATGCTTTAATTGGAAGCTCCCCATATGAATTTCTTCAGTTACTGATTAAATGTCTTCATACCCCCATGCCAGTTAATCTGAGACCCTGCACTTTTTTTTAGTTTACCATTTGTTGTGCTACTCAGCTTGTTGTGTGAAAACAGCTTCTGATTAAGAAAGGATGAAAACTAACCAAGGAGAGAAGCAAACTAGAACTAAGGAGAAATTTCTTAAGGAATGGTTTATCTTTAGAAGTCGCGGGTGCCCCATTTCTGGAGTCATTGAAAAAGAGACAGGATGGCCACTTGTCTAAAAGTGTAGAGGGTCTGTTGCTTGAGCAGGGGGTTGGACTAGAAGACCTCCAATGTCCCTTCCAATACTGTGATTCTGTTTCTATGACAACCACAGCACAGAGCAAGATTCAAAGGGGTCCTAATGGGTTCCTGGTCTGAAATTCATCAGAATTTTCTGCATCAAAGCCTGAAATGTTGGACCTCTCTGAATAGTGACATGACCAACCAGGTGACATGACCAACCAGGTCAGATGCTTCCTTCCACATGGTCCAGTTGATCAAACCTGGTTCCTGCTTTCTGCTGCCTTTATCAATGATCGAGAAAATCAGCAGAATTTTCCATGGTTCTGATAGAAATAATTTATTCATTTCAAACATTCATTTATCAGATAACAAGAACTTGGGACAAAGGAACTATTGGAAAGTGCATGTAGCCAAGTCTCACAAGAGAAAAGGCCTAAAATTATATTTAAATTGTGGAACTAAAATTCTGTTTTGATCAAATTGGAGTTGAAAATCATGCCCAGTGATAATTTTTAGTTTTAGAGTTAAATACATCTGATTCCTCAGATCGCTACCAAGAGATGAAAGTAGCTTCTCAAATATAAATTCATCTTCTCACGATGTCCATTATGTGATGATAGAAGCCACAATGTCTCATTTGTAGCTCTAGCCCAAATACTCCGATTTATGAAGGTCTCCTTTCTTTCAGATTCTTCCCTATTTGAGGAATGTGCAGTTCAACAACAGTGCTGGAGATGAAGTCTCCTTCTCAGAAGATGGACTGGGATCTGCTCGTTATGATCTTCTCAACTGGGTTTTCTTCCCCAATCAATCTTTTGTCCCCATGAAAGTTGGGCAAGTACATCCTGAGGCTCCCCCAGGCCAGGATTTCACCATTAACTCTGATGGAATTGTCTGGGCCACAAAGGTGAGCTGCAAGGAAATGTTGTAAGTTCATAGAAAGATTCATTCTTTTCTTGAGATGCAGAACATCTTTCTAATTTGAAAAATATTCAGTTGAGTTAGAAATTATGGCAGTCATTTGGTGAAAAATCTGCTTTGTGGTCTGATTTATATCATTCCAGAAAGGGTTAGGCTTGGGAACATCATCTGCTTAAAATGCAGAATACAATTACAGCAAGCAACAGTGATTTCCATAGAACATTGATGCTCAATTTCTGGTTCTTTCTTTTAGAAATGCTTTAGTTCAGTCACAAGCCTTCCTCTGAAGATTGAGATCCCAGTTCCAATCTTCCACATTCATAAATGTGTCAGGACTGTTCTTGATTTCTGATTGAGAGTGGCAAAGTATTTTTTTAGAAGAGAATCTGAACATAGAAGTAGGAATAAGGAAGGGAAATAGGAATGGGAAAAGACTGAATTCAGCAATTTCATTGCTTAGGCCATCTCAAGCATTTCTCTTTTCTCTTTTAGAAGGTGCCGTTTGCCAGGTGTGGCATGAAGAGGTGCCATGCAGGAGAGAGGAGAAGTGTTCCAGAGGGCAAACCAGTTTGTTGCTACCAATGTGACCCTTGTCCAGAAGGGACCATTTCTAATCAGACAGGTAGAGTGTCAGCGGACCAACTAGCGAACCCAACAAAAGGAGGCACTCTCAGGAACTGTGTAATTCCCAAAGCAAAACATTATTGGATACACCATTTCGGTACTAAAGAATCAAAACCAGCTCTGGTTTTTCCCACGCAAGGCCTACATGGTTAAACAATAGCTTCTCCTTCTCCCCACCCCTGGCTGTTCACATTGTCCAATTATGAATCGTCCTTTTCTTTTGAGAACAGTTCACTTCTTTGCTGGACACCTTCAGCAGTGGCCTTGGTAGGTTCTTGGCTCTCACTGTCTGTCTCTGGAGCATCTGCACTTTTTCTCACCTTCTCTCCCAGTTCTTTGGCAAATCGAATAGTGATAAGACTCAAATGTTTCAAAAGCTGATATAGAGCAGACATCAAATGTAAATCTTCCAGGATCAAAGAAGACATTGAATCAAGTTTTTGTTATTGTTGTCATTTGTGTTGTTATTGATATGCACCCCTACTTTTCAGCAGAACCTTACAGTAAATTGCCCTACCTCAGAGGACATTTCCTCATCCTCAGCAATTACTTGCAGAATAGATTTAGGGCACAATTTGTGAATCCCCAATATGCAATTCTACTCCTACTCTAATATCCAACATGTAAAACCAACTTCCAATCTTGTCTTGAAGAAGTGGTGGAGGTGGTTAAGCTTTATCATTTGGAGTGTGATTCTTTAGGCAGCTCCATCAACCTCTGAGGAAATAGACCTGCCAGAGAAAGAGGAGATCCATCTATTTATGTCTCTTTAATAGAATAGGAGCAATCAAATAAGTCTGAATGAACACATTTGAAGTACAAAGCAGAGAGATTAAGGCAGGGATCATGTACAGACAAACAAAACAGCAGCATTTCTGGATCGGTCAATTTTCTCTGTGTTCCATTATAAAGTAGGGAAAAAAACAGGCAGGAACCTCAAACTGAAAGCCACATTACTCGTGGAAGTGCATAGTGAATGGATAGCTGGAACTGGATACATCCTTGTCTCTGGATAATCTATCCCCAGGATTATCATAAATAAAAGACAATTTGCTGTTTTTGATTCCCCAAAAATTGCACAGCGGCCGGTTTCACTCCCTTTGTGCGTAGGACAATAGCAGAAAGGCAACACTCATATCTTCTCTGCAGGAGGGATAATGGTAGATGCCCCTGAAATTCTTAAATAGACTCTTGATTTCAGATGCAGCTCAATGTGAACCCTGCCCAGAAGACCGATATCCCAACAAGGACAAGGACCAATGCATTGCCAAGAAGATCCACTTCCTTGCCTATGAGGACACCCTGGGCTACATCTTAGTTTTCCTTGCTCTTTTCCTCTCTGTGATTACATTTGCAATCCTGCTTATTTTTTATAAACATCATGACACACCAGTTGTCAAGGCCAACAACCGAGATCTCACCTACATCCTCCTGGTCTCCCTCCTGCTCTGCTTCCTCTGCTCCTTTCTTTTCATTGGTCAACCAGGGAAGATCACTTGTCTGTTCCAACAATGAATGTTGCCATTCTCTTTTCTCTTGCAGTTTCCTCTGTGTTGGCAAAAACTGTCATGGTGGTTCTGGCCTTCATGGCCATCAAGCCAGGGAGCAAGACAAGGAAATTCTTAGGAAAACCACTGACCAACTCCATTGTCTTAGCCTGTCCCCTGATCCAAGCAGTCCTTTGTGCTACCTGGCTGGTAACCTCTCCCCCATTTCTTAACCTGGACTTCCACTCCTTGTTTGGAGAGATCATCTTGGAATGTAAGCAAGGCTCAGCTGTAATGTTTTACTGTGTCCTCTCTTACCTAGGACTTTTGGCCCTTGTCAGTTTCATAGTGGCATTTCTAGCTAGGAAATTGCCTGATAGTTTTAATGAAGCCAAGTTCATTACTTTTAGCATGCTGGTCTTTTGCAGTGTTTGGATCTCCTTTCTCCCTACCTACCTGAGCACCAAAGGGAAGTCCATGGTGGCTGTGGAGATCTTCTCCATTTTGGCCTCTGGAACTGCTCTCTTGGCTTGTATCTTTTCCCCCAAATGCTACATTATTCTACTGAGGCCCGATCTGAATTGCAGAGAAAATATAGTAAGAAACAAGAGTATCTAACTAATGCAAGGATTAGCCTCATTTATATTTGTCTTGGTGGCAGGTTTAGAATGTGATAAGATTTCTAATAAATAATAACATGAAGGAGAAATTTGTCCATAAAGGAATTCCTTATCAAGTGCTGCAATTCATTATAGTATTCCTGTGGTCAATCTTTTGTTTTTCATGTTTTTAAAGTGTCCTTAGTGAGGTCCAGTGCTCTGTATGGAAGGAAAACCTGTTGTTAATGATGCATTTTTTATTTTGGATATTTCTAAGTTTGTATGGCAAAGGAAAAAACCCAAAATTAGATACAAGCTACTGCAAGATGCTAAGGAAAAAGGGGGCTTGGGTTTTCCAGACCTGAAATTGTATTTTGAGGAATGTTGTCTGGCCTGGTTAAAAGAGTGGGTGAACCTCCAGAATAAGAGGCTACTTGAATTAGAGGGGCATGAATTAAGGTTTGGTTATTTGTGGTATGATAAAGTTAAAGTTAATGTTGATTTTAATAATCACTTTGCGAGACGTGCCATACTAAGAGTTTGGAATAAATATAAAACAAGGTTCTATACGAAGTTTCCTCTTTGCATGTCCCCCCAAGAAGCTTTTTTAAGAAAAGAAATGGTGGTGAATCCCGACTGGACGTATGGTAAAATATTATCTTTCAACTCTGGTGAACCTAAATTAAAGTTGAGGGAAGAACTTGAATTAGAAGGTTATGTTTGCCATTGGTTTACATATCAAGAACTGAAAGAAAAGTTTAAATCAAATAAAAAGAGTTGTGGGTTTGATTTTGCTAAAAATGAATTGGAAATATTACTATGTGGTAGTGATTAACATATTATTGCTAAGATTTATAAAATGTTATTGAACGTGAATTTGGAAAGTGAACATGTAAAACATTGTATGATTCACTGGGTAAGGAATTTTGGATATAATGTGATGCTTGAACAATAGAAAATATGTGGATAAAAGGTTTAAAATTTACACTAGACTATAATGAAGATGATATATCGCTGGCATTTAACACCGGATAAGTGATAACGGATGTATAAAGGTAGTTCAAATGAAAATTGGAAGTGTAAAAGAAAGAAGGAACTTTTTCCCATTTATGGTGGACATATGATAAAGCAAAGAAATTTTAGATTATAATTATAATACAGAATATTCTTCAAATGAAAATAAAAATGAAACCAGAAACTTTTCCTTTGGGTTTAATGGAAAAAGACTTGGAGAAAATTTTTGATCATATATATATATATATATATATATATATATATATATATATATATATATATATATATATATATATATATATATATATATATATATATATATATATACACATATTGACAGCAGCAAGACTATTATATGCACAGAAATAGAAGGACACTTAGATTCCCACTGTGGATGAATGGCTACATAAGCCATTGGAGTTACCCCTTAGAGAGGACAATTTACTGTTAAATAATTGGTAAATGAGAATAATAATGTAATAAACAGTTAAATAAGAAAATGTGGGATAGAGGATTAAGCACAAAAGATTCATAACCGATCAATACACTTTCTGTAATTATAATGGATGACAATTGTTTTATGTTTTAAGTTTTGTTTAAAAAAAAAAAATTCAAAAAAAAAAAAAGAAGAAGCCGTTGGAGTTGGTAGAAGTGGCAAAATTGATCATTTTGGTTAAAGGAAAGAATATAAGTACCTTTATTTCCACATGGAAACCGCTTTTGAAGTTTGTGGTTGAGGTGGAAAAAGATGAAACTATGATTTTGGGTTTTACCGATTCGATTGATATGTTTTTTCTAGAAATGGCTATCTTATATTATTATGGAAAAACAAAAAGTTGTGGTTTGATGTTAATGCTTTTTTTTTTTTTTACTTCCACAGAGGGAGTCAGAAGTCAATGTATTTTATCTTGTAACTTAATAATAAATGTTAAACTGCAAAAATATTTGTTTATAATTTCAAAGAGGATGCCATGGAGGATTTTCAATGTGATAACCTTGAGTTGGACACGGATGCAAAGCAGAAACCAATGCAGCTTGTAAAACACAGCTATTCCATGTGACATTCTAGGGGGTAGATAAAATTGTCCACCCTGCTTCCTTCAGCACCAGCTGTAGCTTCCAAATGCTCTTCAAAGGAAGCCCTATGTAGAGCCCATTGTGTGAATTCAAATGCAAGAGGACCAGGGCATGAGTGACTGAGCCCAGGGAATCACGATCAGGGAACAGAGAAGCAGCTGGGACTCCCCTCCCCTCTCTGCCCCACCTGAACCCAGCTCCAGAGCTGACCCACATGCCCTGCACTCATGTATTTCGGGGGCCCTGCAGCCAGGCCTCTCCCACTTTGCTTCCTGCCTCGCCTTGCAGTATTGGCACCAGCAGCAGCAGCAGCCAGGATCAGGAGGCAAGTAGGCCCAGGCATCCCCTCAGGGAAGTGGGGCTGGGCAGTAGAGTCCTGGTGCCCTGGGAACTCAAGTGTCGGGTACTTGCTGCCCAGGGCCCCAGGCAGCCCATGTCCTGCTGCAATCCAGGAAATGCCATGTGACCTAAGAGGATCGGTGAGGCTTTGCCAGTGGATCAGGGCCGGGTGCTTACCCTGGTCCCACCCCCAACATGAGGGATGTTGAGCACCCTTGCCCACACTGGCCATGCCCACCCAGGCAGCTGCCACTGAGTAAGAAGCGGTAGCATGAGAAGCGCCAGCAGTGATGGGGTGGCAGCGGAAAGGATGGGTGTGCTGAGGCTTCAGTCCCCCCCCCAGGCCTGGGTCCACACCAGAAGCCTACTCATATGGGGAGACAGGGGACCCCCAGCTCGTCCATCCTTGCAGCCACCCCCCATTGCCCCTGGGGGTGGCGGTTCTCGCGTTGCTGCAGAGGGCTTGCCGGGAAGCCCAGCACCCAGTGGGGAGGAACCCAGGCAAGGCTGCATGTTCGGAGCTTCCCCAGTTGGCACATGGCGGGGCCGAGAGCACTGCCGCCAGCCGGGGAACAGCTGTCTCGCCAGGGAACAGTTCAGTATCTGGTTGTCCTCCGGTAAGAGGTGCACCAGCCCTCTTGGAAAAAGTGGAGAGTGCATGCGCAGGAGGGTGCATACGCAGTGTGGGGCACATGCGTGGGGGGAGGGTCATGTGCACATGTGCAAATGGGGTGCAACGCCAAAAAAGTTTGCCATCACTGGCCTAGAGCAGGGGTGGACAATTGTGGCTCTTTTACAACCTGTGGACTTCAACTCCCAGAATTCCTGACAGCCAAGCTGGCTCAGGAATTCTGGGAGTTGAAGTCCACAGGTCATAAAGGGGCCACATTTGCCCACCCCTGCACTAATGCAAAACCTTGATAGCACTGCTTGGTCAATCATTGGTTGAACTGAATATCATCAGCATATGATGATACCGGATCTCAAACTGAGAAGGCTGTTCAGATGCACCCTGAAAGTCAATGGATTTGGCTCAGTCTCTCTCCTGCGACCAACACCCAATGGAACCACCTTCAGATGAAGGAGAGACTCACATAACAGAATGCACCCATGCCGTTTACCCCAATTTCTAATTTCATCCCCCTGTCAAGTCTTTGTTAAAACTGGTTATTCCATCCAAGCATTGGCATGACTGCTCACAGCTACAAGGGTACAACCGATTCTCATGTGCCACCAAACCACATTAGCACTCATACTAGCTGACCAACTATGGCACAGGCCAAACTCTCTCTGGTCAGTTTCATGGAGGTCAAATTCACAACTTCACCAACTTCCATCTGCTCTGTGCATTACAAGAAACACAAACATGTTTTTCCATCCTGGTGAATAAAAAATTATGGCTACTCGGGTAGAACAATTGCTTTTCCTTGCAATTATCTGAAGTACAGTAATTCTTAGTGTGTCCCCTGTGGTTTCCAAGATTCAAAAGCTACCAAGATAAAACCTGCTTTAAAAATATCTCTGGGGGCAGAACATATCACCTTAGCCTGCCTTGCAAAGAGCTCACTCCTGGGTTTGAAGAGACTCAAATGCCTTTGTTTCCTCTATAGTCACAGCCCAAACACAGGTAAGAGGAAGCATTGTTGATATAAATTTGTCCTGGTGCCATCCAGGTGGCACAGGTGGTCTCTGATCTGCTAAAGTTCCAGTGAGATTTCAGGAGAAACCTTCAAATCAGTTTCTGCATAAACCTTGATTTCTGTTCTAGGAGGGAAGCAGACAAGAATGACTGGGCAGGAGTCATGCTACTTCTGATGCTGATGCTCTTCTGGCTCCAGGCTCCAACTACAGCAAAGAGGCTGCAAACCATATGTGTGCTCCAGGATTATATTGACTTGGATGAAAACTACTATAAGCCTGGTGATCTCATTATTGGTGGGAATTTGCCCTTGGGAGCCATTCTAATGTCTCCTGTCTTTGATTTTAATACTTTGGAGCATGATTTAGTAAATAAGTAAGTTTCAGCTGAAGGGGATACATGCAGATAAATCGTTTCTTTGCTTTACATTCAGGGAATTTTTTCTTCAAGTGTTCAGGAGTTACAAAAATCCCTCTTCGTTTTGGAATCAGTATTGCTCATGTATTCAGTAAATCTATGAGGTTACCCCCACTCTAGTCCTGTGCTCAGCAATCTTTACCACACCTGAAGAAGCTGCTCCAAGAGAGACCTTAAATAGTAATGGTGAAAGGGGAGCAGTTGGAAAGGATTACAGCCACTGGAGCAAAATGAATATATCTATAACTGTCTGGTTCGGTTCTGCAACCCAACAAGACAGACACAGACTTCAGAAGATAATTAGAACTGCAGAAAAACAGTTGCTACCAAGCTGCCTTCCATTGAGGACCTGTGTACTGCACGAGTCAAAAAGAGGGCTGTGAAAATATTGACAGACCCCTCACATCCTGGACATATTGTTTCAACTCCTACCCTCAAAATGATGCTGTAGAGCACAGCAATCAGAACAACTAGACACAAGAACAGTTTTTCCCCGAATGCCATGTTTTCAGAGCTTCATCACTTGAGACTATCATGAAGAGATTGCACTGCCATTTGTCAGGAATGGTGTAGGGTCTCCTGCTTCAGTGAGGGGGGTTGGACTAGATGATCTATAAAGTCCCTTCCCACTCTCTTAATCTGTTAAATCTGCCATCACCCTGCTAAACAAATAATTCCCTCAACACTGTCAAGCTATTCACTAAGTCTGCATTACTATTAATCTTCTCATCATTCCTACCACCCATCTCCTCCCACTTATGACTGCATGACTGTAACCTTGTGGCCTTATGATTCATATTGACTGTTTCCTAATATGATTTGATTGCTAATTTGTTCCCTATGACTATCATTAAGTGTTGTAGCTTTTGATTCTTGAAGAATGTATATTTTCTTTTATGTACACTGAGAGCGTATGCATCAGGACAAATTCCTTGTGTGTCCAATCACACTTGACCAATAAAGAATTCTAGTCCATTCTATTCTAATATGGCAGGGATGATAGAGAGTATAAAACAGTCCATGATATCTATGGAAAAGCTTGTCTCCTTTCTCACAAAATCACCCAGGTTTAGCCAAGGGAAATCCTAATGTTCTCCAATGTTTTTCTCACTACAGATACACCACCAGTAACTACCAGCAGTTCCTTGCATTGATATTTGCTGTCTCTGAAGTCAATAAGGATTTTCTTCTGCTCCCCAACATCACCCTTGGCTTCCACATCTACTGCCATTACGAGAGGGAGATATTTATTTCCTTAAACAGCCTCTCCATGCTCTCCTCACGAGGCCAAGTGGTTCCAGGGTACAAATGTGACTATCCAGACACTCTGCTCTCTGTCATTGGGGGTCTCAGTGCCAAAACCTCCAGGCAGATGGCCTCCATCTTCAGCATTCTTAAGGTCCCACAGGTAAGAGACCTCAATTGGATACACTATAAAATAGACAAAGATCAAAATACACACAGAGAAGCCAAAAATGAAAGTACTTTTGGGGGGCATATAATAAGCTTGTGACTCTTGGATTATTCTTTATTAAAGGGTAGCCATCATTTTATTGCCATTTATTCTCTGTATCGGATTGTTTGTTTTTTCTCTTGTCTTCTGACAACCAATAAAAATGGCTAAGAAGGGAAGAAGATGAAGTTTGCCATTCAAAGTCAGTCAGTCTGACTGGAGGGCCATTAACCACACAATGGTCACTACTTAAGTCAGCATAAAACTTTTACTTTGTCTTTGAAAAAAGAATCTCTTTTTCTCCAGCTCGGTGTTGGCTTTGAGTTCTCTCAGGGAGAGAGAAGAGTTTATCCTTCCTTCATCCGGATGAATCCCAAGGAATCTCCTCAGTATGTGGGTTTAGTCCAGCTGCTCCTGTATTTCCAGTGGAACTGGGTTGGTCTTCTGGCCCCTGAAGATGACAGGGGAGAAGGTTTCATTTCAACTCTGACGCCAATGCTCCAGGAGAAGGAGATCTGCCTGGCCTTCACTGAAAGGTTGAAATTGGATGATATGCGAATCACTCTGAACAAATTAATTTTCAATTTCCCTACTTTGTCTAAAACAGAAGTGTTTATTATGTTTGCAGACTCAGCTGTTACTCTCAATGTAGCAGGGGCAATATATTATTTTGAAAAAATCAAAAAGGTATCAATAAGGAAGGTTTGTATCCTCACTTCCCATTGGAAAATTGGTCAAAAAGAATCAGAACAAACATTGCGATATATAAAGTTTTTTCATGGGGTCTTACATTTTAGGGACTACTCCGGGGATGTCTCTGAATTCACCCACTTCCTCATGTCCTTAGACCCCTTGAACCCCCAAGGAAATGTCTTTCTTCCTCTATGGTGGGAATTTGTCTTTGGCTGCAAGTTCCATAAATCAGGAGAGATCCCTCCAAAGGGGGAAAAACGATGTACAGGAAAGGAGAATCTGAAGAATTTGCCCAATTACACTTTTGAAAAAAGAATGACAGGAGAAAGTTACAATATCTACAATGCCGTTTATGCTCTGGCACATGCTTTACATGCAATGCATGGATCCAGAGTTGGACCATCCATGATGAGGCTTGGAAAGAGGATCTCAGATGTCCAGTCATCGCAGGTAATTTCTATGGCTTTTAACTTAGTCCACATAGATTGGAAGCTCCCCATATGAATCTCTTCAGTTCCTGATTAAGTGTCTGTGTGCTCCCATACCAATTCATCTGAGACCCTGCCCTTTTTTTTTTAGTTTACCCTTTGTTGTGGTACTCAGGTCACTATGTGAAAAGAGCTTCTGATTAATCATGGATGGAAACTAACCAAGGAGGAAATCAACCAAGAACTGAGGAGAAATTTCTTAAGGAATGGTTTATCTTTAGAAGTCATGGGTGCCCCATTTCTCGAGTCATTTAAGGAGAGACAGGATAGCCCCTTGTCTAAAACTGTAGAGGGTCTGTTGCTTGAGCAGGGGGTTGGACTAGAAGACCTCCAATGTCCCTTCCAATACTGTGATTCTGTTTCTATGACAACCACAGCACAGAGCAAGATTCAAAGTGATCCTAATGGGTTCCTGGTCTGAAATTCACCAGAATGTTCTGTATCAAAGGCTAAAATGTTGGACCTCTCTGAATAGTGACCAACCAGGTCAGATGCTTCCTTCTACATGGCCCAGTAGATCAAACCTGGTTCCTGCCTTCTGCTGCCTTTGACAATGAGCCAGAGAAAATCAGTGGAATTTTCCATGGTTCCGATAGAAATGATTTATTCATTTCAAACATTCATGTATCAGTTAAGAAGGCCTTGGGCCAAAGGAACTATTGGAAAGTGCAAGTAGATAAGTATCACCAAAGGAAAATCCTAAAATTAAATTTAGATTGTGGAACTAAAATACTTGTGTTTTGATGAAATTTCAGTTGGAGGTCATGCCCAGTGATAAAGGGGAAATTTTTAGTTTCAAAGTTAAATACACCTGATTCCTCAGATCGCCACCAAGAGATGGAACTAGCTTCTCAAATGTAAACCCATCTTCTCAAGATGGCCATTATGTGATGATAGAAGCAATGATGTCTCATTGGAAGCTCTAGCCCAAATACTCCAATTTCTGAAGGTCTCTTTTATTTCAGATTCTTGCCTATTTGAGGAATATGCAGTTCAACAACAGTGCTGGAGATGAAGTCTCCTTCTCAGAAGATGGACTGAGATCTGCGCGTTATGACCTTCTCAACTGGGTTCTCTTCCACAATCAATCTTTTGTCCCCATGAAAGTTGGGCAAGTAAATCCTGAGGC
Organism: Pantherophis guttatus; assembly: GCF_059756535.1. Taxonomy (NCBI): domain Eukaryota; kingdom Metazoa; phylum Chordata; class Lepidosauria; order Squamata; family Colubridae; genus Pantherophis; species Pantherophis guttatus. The sequence goes on from NC_142063.1 coordinate 7,069,227, forward strand.
TCCCGCAGGCCAGGATTTCACCATTAACTCTGATGGAATTGTCTGGGCCACAAAGGTGAGCTGAAAGGAAATATTATAAATTCAGGGAAAGATTCATTCTCTTCCTGAGATGCAGAACATCTTTCTAACTTGAAAAATAATAAATTGTGTCAGAAATCATGGCAGTCATTTGGTGAAAAATCTGCTTTGCATTAAACACATTTGATTTGTGTCATTCCACAAAGGGTTAAGCTTGGGAACAACATCTGCTTGAAATGCAGGATGAAAGTTGTTGTAGCGCGGGAATAACGAGAGGCACAAGCAAGCTAGTGACAACAGCTCTTTAATTCAGGGTGAGACTTCAGCAAAGAACACAGGCAACAGCCCTCCTTATATACAGTTCTGAAATAACCATTAACCAATCACAAACATTCTACCATTCAAATCTCCTGCACAAAACGGATACATACATAACAAAAGTACAGCAAGCAACAGGATTTCCATGAACTATTGATGCTCAGTAGTATCCTCATGGTTCTTTCTTTTATAATCACTGTAGTTCAGTCACAAGCCTTCCTCCACATGGATCTCAGTTCCCATATCCCATGTCCATGGAGGGATAAGGAATTCCACTGGCCTGAATCCCCCAGGAGCTGTTCCTGGTTTCTGATAGACGGTGGTAATGTATTTCTTTAGAAGAGAATCTTCACATAGAAGTAGGAACAAGAAAGGGAAATAGGAATGGGGGAAAGAATGAATGTAACATGTTCAATACTTAGGTCATCTCAAGTGTTTCTCTTTCAGAAGGAGCCCTTTGCCAGGTGTGGAAGGAAGAGGTGCCATGCAGGAGAGAGGAGAAGAGTTCCAGAGGGAAAGCAGGTTTGCTGCTACCACTGTGACGCTTGTCCAGAAGGGACGTTTTCTAATCAGACAGGTAGAGCAGACATCAAATCTAAATCTTCCAGAATCAAGGAAGACATTAAATCATTAAATCAATTGTTTTTGTTATTGTCATTTCTGATGAGATTGACATCCACTCCTACTTTTCAGCAGAACCTTTCAGTAATCTGCCCTGGCTACAGAGGACACTTTTCCTAATCCTCCTTGTAGGAGAAATTTAGGGCACAATTTGTGAATCCCCAACATGCATTTCTACTCCTAATCTAATAACCAACGTGTAAAACCAGCTTCCAATCTTTTCCTGAAGAAGTGGTGTGTGTAGTTAAGCTTTATCATTTAGAGTGTGATTCTTTCGGCAGCCCCATCAACCTCTGAGGAAATAGACCTGCCAGAGAAAGAGGAGATCCATCTATTTATGTCTGTTTGGTAGATCAGGAGGGAGACAAAAAAAAGACAGACAGACTGAATGAACACATTTGAAGTATCAAGCAGAGAGGTTAAGGATATCAGGTTAAGGGAGAATATACACACCAGCAAAACAGCAGAACTCACTGATAACAGATCTGCCATTCTTCTGTGGGTTCCATTATAAAATGGGAGAAAAAAATCTCAATCTCAATCTCAAACTGAAAGCCATATTACTCTTGGAATTGCACAGTTAATGGACAGCTGGAACTGAGTAAATCCTTGTCTCTGGCTAATCTATCCCCAGGATCATCATAAATGAAGAATGATTGGCTCTTTTTGCAGTCCCATAAATTGCAGTGGTGTAGTTCAGTATTCCCTTGGTGGGTAGGTCACCAGCAGAAAGGCAACACTCATAGCAGGAGGGATAATGGTAGATGCCTCTGAAAGAGCCTGGAGTACAGTGGACTAAAGCACTGTAATTAGCATCTGCTGCTTGCAATTACTGGAAGTTCAAATCTCACCAGGCTCAAGGTTGACTCAGCCTTCCATCCTTTCAAAGATAGGTAAAAATAAGCTGACTTTGAATAAATATACAAAAGTATGAAGGCTATTGCTTAACGCATTGTAAACCGCCCTGAGTCTCCAGAGAAGGGCGGCATATAAATTAAAGAAAAAAAATTCTTAAATAGACTCTTGATTTCAGATGCAGCTCGCTGTGACCCCTGCCCAGACGACCAATTTCCCAACAAAGACAAGGTCCACTGCATTGCCAAGAAGATCCACTTCCTTGCCTATCAAGAAACCCTGGGATACATTTTAGTTTTTCTCACGCTTTTCCTCTCTGTGATCACTTCTGCAGTCCTGGTGATTTTCTATAAATATCATGACACACCAATCGTCAAGGCCAACAACCGAGATCTCACCTACATCCTCCTGGTCTCCCTCCTGCTCTGCTTCCTCTGCTCTTTCCTTTTCATTGGTCAACCAGGGAAGATCACCTGTCTCTTCCAACAATCTGCCTTTGCCATCGTCTTTTCCCTTGCAGTTTCCACTATTTTGGCAAAGACTGTCATGGTGGTTCTGGCCTTCATGGCCACCAAGCCAGGGAACAAGACAAGGAAACTCTTAGGAAAACCACTGACCAACTCCATTGTCATAGCCTGTCCCCTGATCCAAGCAGTCCTTTGTGCCACCTGGCTGGTAACCTCCCCTCCGTTTCCCAACTTGGACTTCCACTCCTTGTTTGGAGAGACCATCTTGGAATGTAAAGAAGGCTCAGCTCTAATGTTTTACGGTGTCCTCTCTTACCTAGGACTTTTGGCCCTTGTCAGTTTCACAGTGGCATTTCTAGCTAGGAAATTGCCTGATAGTTTTAATGAAGCCAAGTTCATTACTTTTAGCATGCTGGTCTTTTGCAGTGTTTGGATCTCCTTCCTCCCCACCTACTTGAGCACCAAAGGGAAGTCCATGGTGGCTGTGGAGATCTTCTCCATTTTGGCCTCTGGAGCTGCTCTCTTGGCTTGTATCTTTTTCCCCAAATGCTACATTATTCTGCTGAGACCCAATCTGAATTGCAGAGAAAATATAGTAAGAAACAAGAATTTGTAACTAATGCAAGAAGCGGTCTCATTTATATTTGTCTTTGAGGGATGTGTAGAATGTGATTTTTTAAAAAAATTAAAATATGTTGAGAAGGAGGAGGAACTTGTCCATTAAAGAATTCCTTATCAAGTTCTGCAACTGGTTACAATTTACCTGTGGTCAGCAACTATCATCCAATCTTTGTTTATCGTGCTTTCAAAATGTGCTCAGTGATGTTCAGTGCCCTGATTTGAAATCTTGTTTATTAAGATGTGTTTATTATTACAATAAATTTTCTCATTTTATTCCTTTTAATTTAGTTCATCTTTAAAGTTAATATTTTAAATGGATGGGTTCAATATTAGTGCTGCTAAGTAAACATGGTTGTTTCTTTAGATATTTGAGGCTTTATAGAATTCCCTACACCATTCAATTCTTTTTGAAGTGATAAAGTTTAAATCCTGTTCGCATCCAGGTCTGCTGTACTTCCTCATCAATGTCAGGCAGAATTTGCCTTAGATCAGGGGTGTCAAATTCATGTCGTCACATCAGTATCACATCATGTATCGGGACTTTTCCTCCTTTGCTAAACCGAGCACGGGTGTGGCCAGTGTGTGACGCATCTGGCCCACAGGCCAGGAGTTTAGTGCCTTACATGGATGAGCAAAGTATGTTATAACTGTATGCAGTATGTTAATCATTTCTTGTGACATGTCAGTTTTTTTTACTTTCTTGATAACCATGATGCTCTATGAGACCTGTGTATAAAGAGATTCTAGACAGGAATAATTCAACCCATGCCTAGGATTGCAATCAAATGTTCTTAATGAATATATGTTCCCAATAAGATCATCCAGGGCATGAGCGTCATCCCAGCTTCCTAACTAAAGTCAGGAGCCATTTGCCAATCACACAGTCCTGTGACATGTAGTTATTTAAGGTGATAACCAGCACCTTGAATGGGGCCTTGGAGGCACTTGGGAGCCATGATAGCTCATGGAACAAAAGTCTATCCTGGGTGAACCTAAAAATGTCTGATATTGTGAGCCCCACTTCATTTCGGACCAGCTATAGTTTTCAAGGGGTTTTCAAGGGCAACTCCAAGGGGAGAACATTGCAGTAGTCCAGATGGGAAGTGAACAAGGTATGACTGAGTTGGAGCAGGACCACCAACTCTGGTTAGTGCACAATTGGTATGTTGATTATAACATCTCCATTTCCATCAGATGGCATGTGAGGAACAGAAACATAGGAAAAATGTGTGGAAATTGGCCCAAATTGGCAAACTTGAAATCTCTGGTTTTCAAAAAAAAAACAAAAACTTTATCAAAATTCCTATGGTAACGTAACTAATATATTTTTTTTATTACGAGAATATTTTTTTTGATGAAGATAGTAACAGTAGAAGGGTGGAGAAATAACAAGAGATTTGTTAATTACAAATATGTATGCTTACATCATCTATTACTTATGCATATATGATCTTCTCCTTTCTAAAATGGAAAAGTCTGAGTGCATCCTTTGGTCTTCAAGAGTTTCTGCTATTAATTTCCAGACAGGATTTATCCAGCTTGCACCCTTAACAATAAAAACTATTGTGGGACGTGATTATTGGTTTACGGTGCTGCATTTCATCCTACTGTTGTTTTGGGAGGGAGGGGGCCTGAACGATTAAGCAGTTGTCATAGCCCCACAAGCATTACAAATAGTCCTTATTGAGCAATGATGATGAAAAAGTAACTTTGCAACCTATCCACATTGACAACATTCACAGGTATGTAAAGCATACAAAAACTCAAGGCATAATTGTTGCAACAGTTTCACTTAGCAAACACTCCTGGAAGCAGCCACCAGCAAACTCCATTCAATTGTGATCAGCTGGAAAATGGTGGCCACTTCTGTAATTCTGCAATGCAGCCATGTGACCAAGTGACCCATTCTGCTGCCCTCATGCGGTCTATGCAGCGTTGCAGAAATTGCTCACGCTGGGTGGAGTTTGGAGGTGCTCTGCTTTCTCTGCTCCTTCCTCTTCATTGGTCAACCAGGGAAGGTCACCGGTCTTATACTACAATCTGCCTTTGCCATTCTCTTTTCCCTTGCAGTTTCCTCTGTGTTGGCAAAAACTGTCATGGTGGTTCTGGCCTTCATGGCCACCAAGCCAGGGAACAAGACAAGGAAACTCTTAGGAAAACCACTGACCAACTCCATTGTCTTAGCCAGTCCTCTGGTCCAAGCAGTCATTTGTGCCACCTGGCTGACAACTTCTCCCCCATTTCCTAACTTGGATTTCCACTCCTTGTTTGGAGAGATCATCTTGGAATGTAAGGAAGGTTCAGCTTTCATGTTTTACATTGTCCTTGCCTATCTAGCTTTTTTGGCCTTCATCAATTTCACAGTGGCATTTCTAGCTAGGAAATTGCCTGATAGTTTTAATGAAGCCAAGTTCATTACTTTTAGCATGCTGGTCTTTTGCAGTGTTTGGATCTCCTTCCTCCCCACCTACCTGAGCACCAAAGGGAAGTCCATGGTGGCTGTGGAGATCTTGTCCATTTTAGCCTCTGGAGCTGCTCTCTTGGCTTGTATTTTTTCCCCCAAATGCTACATTATTCTGCTGAGGCCCAATCTCAATTGTAGAGAAAATATAGTAAGAAACAAGAATATCTAACCAAGGCAAGGAGTTGCCTCATTTATATTTGTCTTTCTGGCATGCTTAGAATGTGATAAAATTTCTAATAAATGATGACATGAAGGAGGAATTTATCCATAAAAGAATTCCTTATCCTTGCTTACAATATTCCTCTGGTCAGTTTTTTGTTTTTCATGTTTTCAAAGTGTCCTTAGTGAGGTCCAGTGCCCTGTATGGAAGGAAAACTTCTCGTTAAAGATGTGTTTATTATTTTGGATATTTCTAAGTTTATATGGCAAAGGAAAAAACCAGGAATCTGATACAAGCTACTGCAAGATACTAAGGAAAAAGGAGGTTGGGTTTTCCAGATTTGAAATTGTATTCTGAGGCATGTTGTCTGGCCTGGTTAAAAGAATGGGTGAACCTCCAGAATAAGAGGCTACTTGGATTAGGGGGCCACGAATTAAGGTTTGGTTATTTATGGTATGATAATGTTAAAGTTAATGTTGATTTTAATAATTACTTTGCTAGATGTGCCATACTTAGAGTTTGGAATAAATATAAAACAAGGTTCTATACGAAGTTGCCTCTTTGGGTGTCCCCTCAAGAAGCTTTTTTAAGAAAAGAAATGGTGGCGAAGGAAGACCGCTGGACGTATGGTAAAATATTATCTTTCAACTCTGGTGAAGATATATTAAAGTTGAGGGAAGAATTTGAATTAGAAGGGTATGTTTGCCATTGGTTTACATATCAAGAACTGAAAGAATGTCTTAAATCAAATAAAAAGAGTTGTGGGTTTGATTTTGCTAAAGAATGAATTGGAAATCTTACTGTGTGGTAGTGATGAGCATATTATTGCTAAGATTTATAAAATGTTATTGAAATTGAATTTGGAAAGTGAACATGTAAAGCATTGTATGATTCACTGGCTAAGGAATTTTGGATATAATGTGATGCTTGAACAATTAGAAAATATGTGGATGAAAGGTTTAAAATTTACACTAAACTATAATTTAAAAGAAAATTTTTATAAGATGATGTATCGCTGGCATTTAACACCAGATAAGTTATCCAGAATGTATAACGGTATTTCAAATGAATGTTGGAAGTGTAAAAGAAAAAAGGAAGTTTTCCCATTTATGGTGGACATGTGATAAAGCAAAGAAATTTTGAAGGTTCATATTATAATACAGAATATTCTTCAAAGGAAAATAAAAATGAAACCAGAAACTTTTCGTTTGGATTTAATGGAAAAAGACTTAGAGAAAAAAATTGATCTTTTATATATTGAAAGCAGCAAGAGTATTATACGCACAAAACTTAGATTCCCACTATGGAGGAAGCTGATGGAGTTGGCAGAAGTAGAAAAAATTGATCATTTTGGTTAAAGGAAAGAATATAAGTATGTTTATTTCCACATAGAGAAATTCTGAACTTTATGCTTGAGGTGGAAAAAAATGAAACTTTGATTTTGGATTTTACCGATTAGATTGATATGTTTTTCTAGAAATGGCTAGTTTATATTACTATGGAAAAACAAAAAGTTGTGGTTTGAAGTTAATGCTTTTTTTTTTTTCTTCAACAGAGGGAGTCAGAAGTCAATGTTTCTTCTTTTCTTTTCCCCAATTTCTCCTGGTGTAGGGTTTCCTGCCTGGGCAGGGGGTTGGACTAGAAGACCTCCAAGGTCCCTTCCAACTCTGTTATTCTATTCTATTCCTCGCTTTTCTCTCCCTATTTCCCCCTCACACACAGTGTGTCTTCCTATTTACTTTTGTATTTTGTATTCTATCTAATAACCTAATAAAAAACGTTAAACTGCAAAAAGATGTGTTTATTGTTTCAAAGAGGATGCCATGGAGGACTTTCAATGTGATAACCTTGAGTTGGGCATGGATGCAAAGCAGAAACCAATGCAGCTTGTAAAACAGGGCTATGACATGAGCCATTCTAGGGATAGATAACATTGTCCACCCTGCTTCATTCAGCACCAGCTGTAGCTTCCAAATGCTCTTCAAAGGGAGCCCTACGTAGAGCCCATTGTGTGAATTCCAATGCAAGAGGACCAGGGCATGAGTGACTGAGCCCAGGGAATCACGATCCAGGAAAAGGTCCAACTGGCACACTGTAAGAAGTTACGGAACTAGAAAGAGTTCTGAGTCCAGGAGGGCAGGAAGGCCTCATCCCCAAGAAGCAGCTGGGACTCCCCTCCCCACTCATCCGCACACGAGCAAAGCTCCAGAGCTGACCCACACACACTGCTTGTATCTTGGGGCCCCACAGCCAGGCCACCCCGGTTTCCTTCCTGCCTTGCCTTGCAGCAGTGGCACCACCAGCAGCAGCAGCCAGGATCAGGAGGCAAGCATGCCCGGGCATCCCCTCAGGGAAGTGAGGCTGGGCAGTAGAGTCCCTGTGCCCTGGGAACTCTAGTGTTGGGTGCCTGCTGCCCAGGGCCCCAGGCAGCCCATGCTGCCCTCCAGGGCCTGCCCACATGGCCTGAGAGGATCAGTGAGAGTCCTCCAGTGGATCAGGGCCTAGCACCCACCCTGGACCCACCCCCAACACAAGAGGACATCGAACTGGCCACACCCACACTGGCCATGCCCACCCAGGCAGCTGCAACCACCCAGTCACCACCACCCCGGCCCCCCAAGGGCAACAACAATCCTGATCTGACCCTCAATGAAATGGAGTTTGACACCCCTGATCTAGCTCTTGTTCAGTCAGTTTCATCCCTCATGTTCCTTCAGCAGAACTCTGGATGTCTCTTGATCCTTTTCAGCTCTCTCAATTGAATGATGGGGCATGTTGGGAGCAATGGACCAAGAGAGGTTCCATGTGATTGATCCTTTCCAAGGCCTCAGTAGCTTTCCTATTCCAGGTAGTGGCCAAGGCCTCAAAAAGACCATGGAACAGAGCCTGGGGTATAATCCTCAATTCCCTTTGGAACCCCATCAGTCACCAAGATTAGACTGGTCAAATAGATGTGGCCTCCCTGCAGACAGAGGCAGCATAAAACAACCACAAAGCCATCAGGCCATGATCTGGCCAGGACAAAGGGGACAAGGATAGCTCCTCCTCAGATCCCATTGGAAGTGGTCTGCTTTGAGTTGAGCCATGAATGATGGTGGCCATTTTGAGATGCCTCTAAAGCCTGCCTCAGGGATGGCATATTGACATTTCTCAAGACCATAAGTCTGGGGAACCCCACAGTCAACTGTGAAATGCCCTCCAGAGGCTCAGACACGGAAGTTGCTGTGCCGCAGGAAGGCTGGTACAGTAGTAATGATCCCAACTGGTCCTGTGAATGAATCCTCAAGAAAAGAGTTTCAGACCTGGCAATTTGGGGAGCAGCACCCCAAAAGACCAAAAGAGACACCCGGATGACAATTGCTACCCTTTGGCTACAGCAACAGAAATTTTCAAGTCTTGCTCAAAAAATTGCAGTTAATATCCTGAGATTCTTCCTCAGATTACATTTCTGCCTTGTGCCACTATTCCCAAGTAGCCCTCCTATGACCTGACCAAACTAGGGCATAAGCCAAAATCCATCTTCTCTGCAGGGGTCACTTTCATGTAGGTCAACAACACAACTTCCCCATGACTCCATCTGCTCTGTGAATTACAAGAGACACAAAGATGTTTTCCATTCTTCTGCATGAAGAGAAGCTGTTGCCAAGGGCATAGGATAATGGCCTTCTCCTGCAATTATCAGAAGAACAGTCATTCTTCATGCATCCCCTGTTGATTTCAGACACAAAGATCTTCCAGGATAAAACCTGCTTTAAAAATATCTCTGAGTTCACCAGCTGGGGGGCAGAACGTGTCACCTTAACCTGCCTTGCAGAGAGCTCACTCCTGGATTTGAAGAGACTCACATGCCTTTGTTTCCTCTATGGTCACAGCCCAAACACAGGTAAAAGGAAGCATTTTTGATATAAATTTCTCTTGATGCCATCCAGGTGGCAGAGGTGGTGTCTGCTCTGCTAAAGTTCCAGTGAGATTTCAAGAGCAACCTTCATATCAGTTTCTGCATAAACCTCGATTTCTGTCCTAGGAGGGAAGGTGATAAGAATGACCAGGCAGGAGTCATGCAACTGTTGATCCTGATGCTCTTCTGGCTCCTGGCTCCAATTACAGCAAAAAGGCTGCAAACCATGTGTGTGCTCAGGAATTATATCAAGATGGATGAAAGCTGCTGTAGACCTGGTAATCTCAATATTGGTGGGAATTTGCCCTTTGGAACCATTTATAAGTCTCCTGTCCTAGAGTTTAATAAAAGGAGTCATCATCTACGGAACGTGTAAGTCTCAACTGGGACATGCAGATGATTATTTTCTTTGCTTTAAATTCAGGGACGGTTTTAAGAAATACTTCTTCTAGTGCTTTGAACTGTCCTGGTGTAGTTCACATGTTGCGTTTTCTCGATAAAATGCCAAGCTCTTCAAATAAACTTGAATTAATCTCTTCATCAGGAAGATGATAAAACAACAAAAATGAAGAGGGAAGCTGTGCTGACCTAGTGAAGAAGTCAAATTATAATATTAATCTGACTAGTAACTTCTGGTAGAAAATTCAAATAAAAGTTCAACACTCTTCCAGTGTTCAGGTGTTACAAAAATCCCTCTCAGTGTTGGAATCAGCATTGCTGATGAATAATGGCCTTCAGTAAATCTATGAGGAGACCCCCACTGTAGTCCTGTGCTCAGCAACATTTACCACACCTGAAGAAGCTGCTCCAAGACAGACCTTAAATAATTATGGTGAAAGGGAAGCAGTTGGAAAGGATTTTAGCCACTGCAGCAAAGTGAATATGGCAGGGATCATACAGAGCATAAAACAGTCCGTAATATCTATGGAAAGTCTTGTCTCCTTTCTTACAAAGGCATCCAAGTTTAGCCAAAGTAAACCCAAACCCAAAGAAAATTGGAAGTTTCTGCCCTCAAAGTTCCCCCCAATCAGTGAAGCAAATTCTACAGCCATGCACAAGCTTTCCTCTATCTGTACTTTTTCTTACTACAGATTCATCCCCAGTAACTACCAGCAGTTCCTTGCATTGATGTTTGCTGTCTCCGAGGTCAATAAGGATTTTCTTCTGCTCCCCAACATCACTCTTGGCTTCCACATCTACCGCCATTTCCAGAGAGAGATTGAGATTTCCTTAAACAGCCTCTCCATGCTCTCCTCACGAGGCCAAGTGGTTCCAGGGTACAAATGTGACAATCTGGACACTCTGCTGTCCGTCATTGGTGATCTCAATGCCAAATTCTCACGGTTGATGGCCTCCATCTTCAGCATCTTTAAGGTCCCACAGGTAAGATAGCTCCCTTGGATACAGTATGGAATAGATAAAGATCAAAAGCACACACAGAAGCCAAAGATGAAACTAAAAGTAGGGGGGGCATATAATGAGTTTGTGACTCTTAGATTATTCTTTATTAAAGTGTAACCATCATTTTAGTGCCATCTAGTCTCTGTATTAGGTTGTTGGTTTCTTCTCTTGTCTTCTGACAAACAATAAAATTGGCTAAGAAGGGAAGAAGATGAAGTTTTCCAGTCAAAGTGAGTCAGTCTGACTGAAGGGCCATCAACCACACAATGGTCACGACTAAAGTCAGCATAAAACTTTTACTTTGTCTTTGAAAGATGCATCTCATTGTTTTTCAGCTCGGTGTTGGCTTTGAGTTCTCTCAGGGAGAGAGAAGAGTTTATCCTTCCTTCATCCAGATTAATCCCAAGGAATCTCCTCAGTATGTGGGTTTAGTCCAGCTGCTCCTGCATTTCCAGTGGAACTGGGTTGGGCTTCTGGCCCCTGAAGATGACAGGGGAGAACGTTTCATCTCAACTCTGACGCCAATGCTCCAGGAGAAGGAGATCTGCCTGGCTTCCACTCTAATGCTGAAATTGGATAATATTGAAATCACTCCGAAAAACCTTCTTCTCTATTTCCGCACCTGGTCTAAAGCAGAAGTGTTTATTCTGTATGCAGACTTAGCTGTTACTCTCACTGTAATAGGGGTGTTAGAGTTATTTGAAGATATCATGAAAGTATCAATTAGGAAAGTTTGTATCTTCACTTCACATTGGAAACTTGGCGTGGAAGAATCTGAACACACATTGCAATTTATAAAACCTTTGCATGGAGCCTTGCATTTTAGGGACCACTCCGGGGATGTCTCTGAATTCAGCCACTTCCTCCTGTCTTTAGACCCCTTGAACCCCCAAGGAGATGTCTTCCTCCCTCCATGGTGGGAATTTGTCTTTGGCTGCAAGTTCCATAAATCAGGAAAGATCCCTCCAAAGGGGAAAAAACAATGTACAGGAAAGGAGAATCTGCAGAATGTGCCCAATTACACTTTTGAAAAAAGAATGACAGGAGAAAGTTACAATATCTACAATGCTGTTTATGCTCTGGCACACGCTTTACATGCAATGCATGGATCCAGAGTTCGACCGACCATGATGAGGCTTGGAAAGAGGATCTCAGATGTCCAGTCATGGCAGGTAATTTTTATGGCTTTTGACTCAGTCCACAGACACTTAGATCGGAAGCTTCCCATATGAATTTCTTCAGTTCCTGATTAAGTGTCTGCATGCTCCCATACCACTTCATCTGAGACCCTGCCCTTTTTTTTTAGTTTACCTTTTGTTGGGCTTCTCAGCTTGCTGTGTGAAAACAGCTTCTGATTAACAATGGATGGAAACTAACTAAGGAGAAAAGCAACCTAGAACTGAGGAGAAATTTCTTAAGGAATGGTTTATCTTTAGAAGTCATGGGAACCCCATTGCTGGAGTCATTTAAGAGGAGACAAGATAGTTACTTGTCTGAAACTGTAGAGGCTCTGTTGCTTGAGCAGGGGGTTGGACTAGAAGACCTCCAATGTCCCTCCCAATACTGTGCTTCTGTTTCTATGACAACCACAGCACAGAGCAAGATTCAACATGGTCCGAATGTGTTCCTGGTCTAAAATTCACCAGAATTTTTTCCATCAATGACTAAAATGTTGGACCTCTCTGAATAGTGAAGTTTCCAACTTAGAGTTGGAAATTGTGCCCAGTGACAAAGGGAAAACTTAGTTTCAGAATTCAACACACCAGATTCCTCAGATCGCCACCAAGAGATGGAACTAACTTCTCAAATATAAACTCATCTTCTCAAGATGGCAATCATGTTGTGATAGAAACCACAATGTCTCATTTGTAGTTCTAGCCCACATACTCTTATTTCAAAAGGTCTCTTTTATTTCAGATTCTTCCCTATTTGAGCAATGTGCAGTTCAACAACAGTGCTGGAGATGAAATCTTTTTCTCAGCAGATGGACTGGGGTCTGCTCGTTATGATCTTCTCAACTGGGTTTTCTTCCCCAATCAATCTTTTATCTCCATGAAAGTTGGGCAAATAAATCCTGAGGCGTCCCCAGGCCAGGATTTCACCATTAAATCTGATGGAATCGTCTGGACCACAAAGGTGAGCTGCAAGGAAATGTTGTAAATTCAGGGAAAGATTCATTCTCTTCCTGAGACGCAGAATGTTATGTACCATATAAGGAGTGAGCTGTAGGCTTCACTCAGGTTCTCCAAAATGGCGGGAAAATACTTGGACCTGATTGGTTAAGCCGTCTGACAGCCCTCTATAAAGGAGGACACTGCCAGACAAGCAGGTTGTTTAGTTGTACTGGTCTACTAATAAAGAGCTGTTGTTACTGAAAGAGTTGTGTCCGTCTCTTCCATCATCCAATCTAACACAGAACATCTCCCTAACTTGAAAAATTATCAATTGAGTCAGAAATCATGGCAGTCATTTGGTAAAAAAATATGCTTTACATTTAATGCATTTGAGCTCTGATTTGTGTCATTCCACAAAGGGTTAGGCTTGGGAATAACGTCTGCTTGAAATACAGTATGGAATTACAGCAAGCAACAGTTTAGTTTAGTTTAGTTTAGTTTATTTGATTTGTATACCGCCTTACTCCCGAAGGACTCAGGACGGTGAACAGCCACAAAATAAAAACACATAAATACAAATTTTAAAAACAGAATAAAACCGAATTAAATAATTTGGCTGAAGACGAATTTAAAACACCCCAATAAATTAAAAATGAATTAAAATTTGCGCTTTAAAAAGGGAAAAATTAGGCTAGGCCAGCCTGATGGAATAAAAAGGTTTTAAGAGCGCAGCGGAAGGTGCGTAGATCTGGGATCCTCCGTATCTCCGGGGGTAGCTCGCTCCAGATAATAGGTGCCCCCACAGAGAAGGCTTTCCCCCTGGGAGCCGCCAGTTGACATTGTTTGGCCGACGGCACCCGGAGGAGCCTCTCTCTGTGAGAGCATACCAGCCGGTGGGAGGCTACTGGTGGCAGCAGGCGGTCCCGTAGATAACCAGATCCTAAGCCATGGAGCACTCTAAAGGTGGTAACCAAGACCTTGAAGTGCACACGGAAGACCACCGGGAGCCAGTGCAGCTCGCGCAGGAGAGGTGTTACATGGGAACGCCATGTCACTCCCGTAACCACCCGTGCGGCCGCACGCTGCGCCAGTTGGAGCCTCCAGGTGCTCCTCAAGGGGAGCCCCATGTAGACAGCGTTGCAGTAGTCCAGGCGGGAAGTGACGAGGGCATGAGTGACCGTGCGTAACGAGTTCCGATCCAGAAAGGGATGCAAGTGGCGAATCAGGCGAACCTGATGAAAAATCCTCCCGGTCACGGCCATCAAATGCTCTTCTAAAGACAGCTGTGAATCTAGGAGGATGCCCAAGTTGTGAGCCCTCTCCATGGGGGCCAGCGATTCACCCCCAATAGTCAGTGATGGCACCAACTGACTATATCGGGACGTTGGAAACCACATCCACTCAGTCTTGGATGGGTTGAGCCTGAGCCTGTTTCTCCCCATCCAGATCCGCATGGCCTCCAGGCACTGGGATATCATTTCAAGGGCATCGTTGGGGTGATCCGGGGTGGAGATGTACAGCTGAGTATCATCAGCATACTAATGGTACTCCACCCTGAAACTACGGATGATCTCGCCCAGCGGCTTTAAATAAATGTTGAACAGAAGGGGCAAGAGGACCGACCCTTGTGGCACCCCATATATGAGGCGCCTCAGGGTCGACCTCTGCCCCCCTGCCAACACAGACTGCAACTGGTCGGAGAGAAAGGAGGAGAACCACTGCAATACAGTGCCCCCACTCCTAACTCTTTCAACCGGTGCAGCATGATACCATGGTCGATGGTATCAAAAGCCACTGAGAGATCTAATAAGACCAGGACAGAGGAGCAACCTCTTTGATTTCCATGGACCATTGCTTCTCAGTTGTATCCTCGTGGTTCTTTCTTTTAGAAATTTTGTGGTTCAGAAACAATTCTTCATCTGCAGGATGAAACCCCAGTTTCAATCTCCCTCATCATGGGTGTGTCAGTAATGCCAGTAGCTTGGATCCCTTAGGTGCTGTTCCATATTTCTGATAGACAGTGGCAATGTATCTCTTTAGAAGGGAATCTGAACATAGAAGTAGGAATGGGGAAAAGAATGAATGCAGCAGGTTCATTCCTTAAGTAATTTCAAATACTTACCTTTTAGACCATCCCGTTTGCCAGGTGTGAAAGGAAGAGGTGCCATGCAGGAGAGAGGAGAAGAGTTCCAGAGGGAAAGCAGGTTTGCTGTTACCGGTGTGACCTTTGTCCAGAAGGGACCATTTCTAATCAGACAGGTACAGCAGACTTCAAATCTAAATTTTTAGATATCAAGGTAGACATCCATTAAATCAATATATTTTTGTTATTCTGATCATTTTTTATAAAATTGATATGCATTCATACTTTTTAATAGAACTTTTCAGTTTACAGATCTAAACTGTCCTGGCCACAGAGGCCACCTTTCCCGATCCTCAGCAAGGATAGTTTGAGGTCACAATTTATGAGTCCCCAACATCCATTTCTGCTTCAACTTTCACATCCAATTGAGAAACAAACTTCCAATCTTTTCCTGAGGAAATGGGCATGTGTCCAAGCACTAATTTGTTCTTTTAGAGGGTGCTTCTTCTGGCATCTCTATCAACCTCTGAGGAAATATACCTCTGGAGAAAGGGGAGATCCAGCTATTTATGTCTCTTTGATAGAGTAGGAGGGAGGAATGAACAGATTTGACCTACAAAAAGAGACATTAAGGATATCAGGTTAAGGGATGATGTACACACAAACAAAACTCCAGAATTCATGGATAACAGATCTGTCTGTCTTCTGTGGGTTCCATTATAAAATGGGGAAAAAAAACAGGCAGCAATCTCAAACTGAAAGCCTCAATAGTCATGGAAGTGCACAGTGAATGGACAACTGGAACTGAATAAATCCTTGTCTCATCATGTATGATGATCTACCCCCAAGATCATCATACATGAAGGATGATTTGCTCTTTTTGATGCCTCATAAATTGAACTGTGGGTTCTTTCATTCTTCCCTTTATGGGTAGGTCAACAGCAGAAAGGCAGCACTCATACCATTTATATGGGAGGGATAATATGCATGGTAGTTGCTCAAGAAATCCTAAGACAAACATTCTTGATTTCAGATGCAGCTCATTGTGAACCCTGCCCAGAAGACCAATTTCCCAACAAGGACAAAGACGAATGCATTGCCAAGAAGATCCACTTCCTTGCCTATCAAGACACCCTGGGATACATTTTAATTTTTCTTGCTCTTTTCTTCTCTGTGATCACTTCTGCAGTCTTGGTGATTTTCTATAAACATCATGACACACCAATTGTCAAGGCTAACAACCGAGATCTCACCTATATCCTCCTGGTCTCCCTTCTACTCTGCTTCCTCTGCTCCTTCCTCTTCATTGGTCAACCAGGGAAGATCACCTGTCTCTTCCAACAATCTGCCTTTGCCATTCTCTTTTCCCTGGCAGTTTCCTCCATTTTGGCAAAAACTGTCATGGTGGTTCTGGCCTTCATGGCCACCAAGCCTGGAAACAGGTCAAGGAAACTCTTAGGAAAACCATTGACCAACTCCATTGTCTTAGCCTGTCCTCTCGTACAAGTAATTCTTTGTGCTTCCTGGCTGGGAACCTCTCCCCCATTTCCCAACATGGACTTTCACTCCTTGTTTGGAGAGACCATCTTGGAGTGTAAGGAAGGCTCAGCTTCAATGTTTTACACTGTCCTTGCCTATCTAGCTGTTTTGGCCCTTGTCAGTTTCACAGTGGCATTTCTAGCTAGGAAATTGCCTGACAGCTTTAATGAAGCCAAGTTCATTACTTTTAGCATGCTGGTCTTTTGCAGTGTTTGGATCAGCTTCCTCCCCACCTACCTGAGCACCAAAGGAAAGTCCATGGTGGCCGTGGAGATCTTCTCCATTTTGGCCTCTGGGGCTGCTCTCTTGGCTTGTATCTTTTTCCCCAAATGCTACATTATTCTGCTGAGGCCAGACCTGAATTGTAGAGAAAATATAGTAAGAAACAAGAATTTCTAACTAATGCAATGGGCGGTCTCATTTATATTTCTCTTTGTGGAATGTTTAGAATATGATTCTTTTTTTATAAAAAAAAAGTGTTGAGAAAAAGGAGGAATCTGTCCATTAAAGAATTCCTTCTCAAGTGTTGTAATTGGTTACATGTCAGGTTGCATAGATCTCTATTGGGACGCTGCCATTCTGGTGGGAGGGGGAGGCTTGGGTGGGATTCTTTGTGCAGGGTTTCATTTGCTTTGCTTTGCTGTACCTTGTGTGAAATAGGGAGGGGGAAAGGAATGTGCTTTGAGCCATCTGCTTTATCTCATCACCAGAGAAAGCAAAATTGAAGCACCTGGGTGTTGACAGTTATCACCATCTCTACCCGACATTCTCAAAATATCTTCAGACCTTGGGATTGGCTCAATGTTAAACTGGACATTGGGAGGGGCTTTGCTTGTAGCAGTTTAGCCTAACGCTTTGAGTGGGAAACTTCAGATCCTGCCTACATTTCCTTTGCTATCACTGTCTTTCAATAAAAAATCCTTTTGAAATGATAATTATTTCAAGAGTTCTGCTTTCTTGAGAAGACTGATGAGGCAGGACCTTACATTACAATTTACCTGTGATCAGCAACTATCCTCCAGTCTTTGTTTATCATGTTTTCAAAGTGTCCTCAGTGATGTCCAGAGCCCTGATTTGATGGGAAGCTTGTTCATAAAGATGTGTTTATTATTAGAAGGAGGGAATTTTCTCATTTTGTTCCTTTTAATTTAGTTCATTTATTCAGTTAGTATTTTAAAGGGATGGGTTCAGTATTAGTATTTTTAAGGAAATATGGTTGTTTCCTTAGATATCTGAGGCTTTATAGAATTGCCTACCACTATTCAATGATTTTTGAAATGGTGGCATTTAAAATCCCCTCACATCCAGATCTGCTATACTTCCTTAACAATGTCAGGCAGAATTTTCCTCAGATGGATGAGAAAAGTATGTCATAACTGTATGCAGTATGTTATCATCTCTTGTGACATTTCATCTCTTGGGCTTCCTTGTTAAGCCATGATGCTCTACAAGATCTTTCTGCAGAGAGAATCTGCCAAGGAATAATTCAACCCAGGATCACAATCTAATTTCCTTAATGAGTATATGTTACTAGCAACGTAATCCAGGGCATGAGAGTCA